>NC_079335.1:18997630-19232630 GCF_029582105.1 Oenanthe melanoleuca
CACTGGAGTCAGGAAAGTCTTTACTCTCTACAGCAAATGCACAGAGCTTCAAGTAAACAGTTTTTGTGAATACAAAATTTACCCAAAGAGCAGGGGAACCAGAGGGAGCATCTCAAGGCAAAGTACATCACTAATATTATAAAAAAGAATTAAGTGGATGTTTTTGTTTGGTAACAGAACTAAACAACAACCCAACAGTGTTAGAAATTGGTCCAGGTATGTTTCCAAAACACACATGTTAACTGGACATCAAATCACACTTTTTTTATTAAGTAGACAAAACACTTTTTCGTAATATAGAGAATCATCTATGATGGTAAATGGAATAACTCCATTATTTACAAGTTTTAAAAGTAATATATTTAAGGAGAATACTGCCAGCCCAACAATCAATACTGAATTAAGGACAGTGAGAATGTATAAGGCATCTGAATGACAATATTGCATAAAATTACAAGCCCTAGATATCCATCTGAGTAAATAACATATTTCTTTGACCTTCCTGTAACCAAAGACACAGACAGTTGCAGTCACTGTTTTAGTAGGACCAGCAGTATTTAAAACCAACAAAAAATGCTTTTTTGAGAGAATGAAAAAGATCATTGACTGATGCAAGTCATATTCTGTAATGCTCTAATATTCCTACAAAATTTATGTAAAACCACCTACACAAAATCAAAGGTATGAGCTATTGTGTTTTCAGCTCTGGATTCAGAACCACAGAAACCTCTAGCAGTTGCTGTTCACATTAACAGGGTCTCTCTTGCCCATGGAAAATGGAGGCTAGCTGGAATACGGAGTTTAAGTTACAGGAGCAGCACATGGTTCCTCAGAAGTGAATAATATATTTTCCATTCACATATTGTTTATTAAATCACTACATGGTACTGAAATTACCTAACAATTGATAGCATTTAGATGGCTAAAGCTAAATGGAAGGGAATAGAAATCCAGCCTGGAATAAATTTGTAGTCAGAAGGCTGTAGCAGCTAACAATCAAAGGGAAAAGACACAAAATATTCCCATGAACATGTTTTAAGGAATAATTCCTTTCATGAACTGCTTCTAAGAGGAAGTAGTAAAATTTTGGGGTATGATCACAGCAGACTGTGGCAAGAAGACACTGCAAGTGAAAAGGTGAAAAACTAAAAGACTGAGGTATAGCAGGAAAATGAGGGCAAAAATCATAGAGTGCTCTGAGAGAGAAGCTGCAGCTTGTGTAGTACATGGAAGTACTGAGCAAGTTATTATAAAGATTTATGAGAATGGATATGTTTTTAGAGTGTTGTGAATGTGGCTGTTTTTTGATAGAAAAATAGGATAGAGCAGAAGAGAGACACAGGGTAGAAAAAGGAGGAAAAATGAAATATAAGTAGAAAATGATCAGGTTATAGCCCATTGTTCTGATGGCAAGAAATAGAGCAACCTGGAGAGGTGACTGAGAAGAAACTGGCATATCTGGAGCAGGCACTGCTTTTTTAAACTTCATTTTTTATTATATCTAGTGCAGCAAGTTCTTTACAAGTAGTGCCTATGGACAATGAAGCAGCATAAATAAATACTTAAAAAGGAAAAGATTAAAATCAACATCTTCTTCAGGAAGAGGATGAGATATAGAAAGAATTGAGACCTGGGCAAATGAAAAAAATCCCAGCAATAATAAAATGGGTTGGGCATTGCTGATTTAGAAGTGTGAGAAATAAAATAGTGAGCATATATGTATTCACTGCTACCCTATGGATTACCCACAGGTGAAAGCAGCTCCTGAAATATTTTAGTGTTTTATGGAGACAGGCTGTCCAGCAGTGCCTTTTGTCTATCAATAACACAGTGGCCCTGCCCCTTCTCTGACTGTCTGCAGGAGTTTCATTGCTGACTTTCTTCTGTAACCTTTAGAGATATAGTATTAAAATGACCTTTTAACTTCCAGGTGATTTGGTTTCAGCTGCTGGACTAGTAGTATTTAACCGATGAACCAATTAAACATCAGTCAAATAATCTGAAAAAGCACAACAAAAGGCTGAAGAAAATCCCACTATATAAATTCTTTTACAGTATACATGCTAGTTTTGCTTATTTTTTTCTTTATAAGGTAAAATGTTAATACGAAAAAAAAAAGGTCATAATTATATATACATATTTTATAACAATTTAGGAGACATAAAACCCCCAGACTAAAATTAAGGAAGAATTAAGGTGCTTAATAATTTTCAGAAAATTTTCTTTAAATTACCTCTGAAACATAGGGAAATATATTTTATGCAATTATTATGCTTTCTGAAGTAAGAAAGACTAAAGGTATATGCAGGTACTTATTTCTGTGAATATGCAACCACAGATAGCCAAATAAGCTTTTATGTATAGGTAGAGAATATTGATATTTGCATGCACATATACACATGTATATGCATAGGTATATGCATTGCAGCTTTGCATATGCTCACATGTTTTAGTAACTTAATGCCTACTTTATTGATTATGTTTTTTCCAACAGAATATTATGTAATATATTATTAAAACTCTTTAAGTGAGATTTACCCTGGTATTCTTAATTTTTTAAAGCAGACATCCTTTAAAACCTTATTAAAAACTGTAGTTTAACTTCTGGATTTCTTCAGTAAACAGGAGGATACACATATTCCCCTGCTCTCTCTGATATTGTGGACTCTTTCTGTGACTGTGCTTGGTTACATGAACTTTGATTTTTAAATCTCAGTCACATGTAAAAACAATTGGAGACACTGGACCTTTGTCCTCTGTGTCTAAGGAAGGTGCTCACAATACAGAAAACCCTTAAAGTATCAATGACATGAAATTTCATGCTGTTTAAAAATTATTTCTGATTGATCTAAAGCACATTGGCTCTTTTCATATCTTTATTTGACCTATAAACAGTACAGAAAGACAGCATCACTTTTTTCTTAGTCATTTAACAGCTAGTGTTAAAAATGCTCTATTTCTTTCTTGTCATCTCAACTGTACTGTTGCTAGAGAGGCTGTTACAGGCTTTTGCTTTTGTGAGGGAAATACTGGGTAAAAAATGTTAAGAAACAGGTAGCTTGCAGTCTAGCAGTGATAGAAGGAAAAGCTAAACAATAATTATGTCTGGATCCTTTAATCCCACTATTGGACTTATGACCACTATTGTTACAAAATGAAACATTTCTAAATTCTGGTGAATTTTACTTCTACATATTACAGTTTCCCTGTAAATGGAGTAGGAAACACTTGGTAATACTAGTACTTCCTGGTATTGAAATGCAGCCTGCTTCCCATGATGAGAAAGAAAATCTTATCAAAGTGTTACAGATGTTCTTCAAATGATTTAATAAATACAAGAATATCTTCTAAGTAAATGAGGCAAATATGTCATTTGAATTCTCACAGCTTCGATAATTAAAAGCAAGACCACCAGCTGACTTCTTTTATTTTTTAAAAGCACAACTTGATCTGCACAAGGAATACAACCTTCTTCAATAATGTTTTCCCTCACAAAGTTAAGAACCTACCTGTTGATCCTGAGGCAAATGCCAGTAGTGGTCCAATATTCATCAGAAATTTTAATTAATTCTGCTTCTCTTCAGGCATCTTACTTTCACCACAGTGGGGGAAAAAGAAAAAAAAAAACAACCCTACCCAACCTGTGGTCATTAATATCAGTATAAAACCAGAATGATGCTTTGACTGAAAGACCTGGAGTTTCATATACTTTTCTCATAATGTTTTTAAGTGGCATCCAATTAGTACATGGGGACTAGGATGTGACTCAGTGTGCAGTCATTGCCAATTTATTTTATAATTTAAGGAATTAAATCTTCCCTGTAGCATCTCCCTTTTGGTCTTGTGTAGCTTTATTGTTTTCAGTGAGCTATATACCTATGAAATGAATGAAAAGTCATACTTGATCCAGTGGAATTAGAATAAACATCAAATGATTCACTATGAAAGGTAAACAGGAAGGAGCCAAAGCAAAAATTACTTCTTCAATTGTTAGAATATATTTATCAAATATTCTAAGTGGAAAAAACCAAACCAAGCCAAAAAGCCAACCAAACAAACAACCAATCAACCAAAACCAAACAAAAACCCAACACCACACAAACAAACCAACAAGAAAAAACACCCAGAAAAAGGACATATTCTAAGGGTTATGTACAATGCAACATTTTCTGAGAAAAGGATCAATTCCCTTCTGTACTGCTGTTACTTTGCACGATCTCACCCAAATTGTGTTGGGTCAGATTTTCAAGACCCTTTAGTGATGGGCTGAATTTCCATATGCATGGGGTTTCTCACCTTTTGTGGCCATTGCTAATAGCTGGACTGCTAGAAACCCTTGAGGTTTCTGTTAGGAACATACTCAACTGCACAGAGTTAGAACACCTTTACATTTCTTGGTCTTTCAACACTTGTAAAACAATGCAGTACAGCCCACATTGCTCACAGTTGCTGTAAAGACAAGTACACTGAGGTACACAGATGTTGGAGCAACCAAATACATATAAGACAAAATACAGAGCAAACTAGAAAGGATCCTTGATGCACCTTACTGCAGTTTAAAGCTTTAAGATCAAGAATAAAACATGATACTTATACTACAAAACCTTCCATAAATCAGTAGTTTTTCCAGGAATGCAAATCAACAGAGCATTTGGCTGCAAAATTCTTCTTTCCAATCACAGAGGCATGAATATAAAACTCTCAGGGACAGACAGCATTTGGGTTTAGTCTTCAATCTGTGCGACTGTTTCTAGCTCTGAGCACATTTTGTCTGCAATCCTTCCAGCCCTGGTCCTGTCTTACAGGGCTCATCATTTGCTAAATGCATTATTTCAGGACATAACCTTCCAGTGCTAGGCAGAAGAAAACGATGACAATTTACACTTGTACTGTTAGCCTCTGTGTGCTCTGAGACAGTCAGTGCAGGCAAGCAAGGAAGAGAAAAATGTGAATAAAGTAAAACATTGATAATTTTGGTTCTATGGGTATTGTTAAGAGGAGGCATGCACTTAGACAACTAAAGATCCACTCACCACTGACATTTTGATCAAATAGTTTTAAAATTAAAACCAAATGCACAGTATTTAGTAGAATTTTTAAACTGGACCATTTCCTTGAAATTTCCTTGGATAATGTGGCAAAAACTTAGCTAACATATTTGTGTCCAATGTGCTTTTGATGCAAAAAGATAGGACACGTTGGGGGCTGCTCTGGAAAAGCAGGCATTGCTGTCAGAGAAAAGAAGTAATTGATAAAGCTCTGTTCTGCAAATGTGAGTTTCACTGTAGGCTTGCAATTTCAATCCCAGGTTTCAATATTATAAATATATACAATGCATTTCTTTTTACAGAATGCAAATTTAGTGAGAAATGCAGCTAAAGGTTTGACACCTGACTGTGTTCCCAGGCTCTTATTTTCATACTGAAGTAGAAAGAGTTACCTTCATGCTTTCCTTGCTGCCCAGGGTTTCAGTGAAAACAAGCCCCACACCTTGACTCCTCTCTGACACCTTAACATTATTCCTTTTTCACAGTTACTGAAATAGGTCACAGCCCTGACAAATCTATTATGCCTCATTCATAAGTACTGCAGTTTACTTGGACAGTAATTTCTGGCCCAGAGCACCACTGAATGTTCAATTTTTTCCTTTTAAAAAAACAAGGCACAGGTGCCCTGTAAAATGTTATAATCGGATTGCCCATCCCCACAAAACAAGGAGGGCCAGTGTCAGGGGATATTCTGAACTTCTACAACTCTATCCTCTCATGTAGCCACTAAGCCTAAAAAATACATGCAGAAATAAAAGCAGAAGCAACAACTGATCCAAAGCCTTATATAAAATGAATCCATTCAAATGCCTGATAAAATGATTTGTACTATTTTGTCCACAGTATAGCTACAACAAAGCTGCTGGTCAGGTCCAGCAGTGCTTTGATCAGAGGTTTTTTTAAGTTTCCTGTTGCAGCCATCACTTGCATAAATGAAGAAAGGATCAGAAGATGCGAAGTCCTCATTTCCTCTGCACTAACACTGGGCCAGCTCTTTAATTCCTTCCTGTATTTGCACTGGAACAACATTCAGGGTTAATGTTAATACATTTTACCCAATGCCTAAGGAAAGAGATCTCATAATGGTCTGACAAGTGCTGCATTGTGCTTGATTGTTCAGACTCAAATGACTTAATGCATGTCCCCAAAAGAGGATAGAGACAAGACAACACCACAGGTCAGCTTGCTTTTCAGCCAGGATGGAAGCAAGAAAACCCAGGAGCCCCTTACTACCACAATCATTTGCTCTGAATAGGTCTCTTAGTTTTATTACTAATACATAACACCATGAAACTGCAGATTCCTTTCCTGATACTAGCACATTTTAGTATTACTCTTCCATTTAGAAAAATATAAGTGACCAAAAGTGACATCACCAAAATTCACTAGTTTCTGGAAAGTATGGAACACAAATACTCAGACAGGACCAAGAGTTCCTACCCAAAATATTTAAGCTTTATTTCCTGTTATGTTCAAAGAAAACACAACTGGCTCAGGGGAAAACCTTTCATTTTTCTTAAACTGCAGTAGCTTATTGTTGACATAAAGTATTTGGCTGTAATAACTTTTTAACTGTCATCATAAAGGCTATAATATATATATTTTTAGCAACATTCACAACTCCCAGAAGTACTAGCTATATAGTGGAGTTTTTAACAAAATAACCTATGCATTTTTAAAATAACTTTGTTGTGCCTTCACTGCCAAGATTGATGACTTTATTTCATCAAGAAGATCATTAGAGACTTTATGCATGCTGACAGGCACAGTGAGCCTAAACTGCCACACTTTGCTTGAAAGCAGACATGCATGGAGCCCCTCTTGCTGCTGCACACAGATATGCTACAACCTCCAGGCTACCTGTGCAAAACAAATGCCAAGACATTCACTACCCATGTCAGCTCGAATTTTAACTGAATTAACTTCTATGCTGTAAATGGATGGATGCTGTGGGTGCATGTTTTCTGGGCATCACTGGGTGAAGTGGAAGCCTCTCAGAAAAGGCATGACCTGCACCAGTTGTGTGCAGTTGTGCAATTCCCTGTTTCAGTGGCCTGCCTTGGAGACAAGGCATTCCCAAACCAGCAGTGCTTGACTGGCTGGGTGCCCACTTCCACCTAAGAAGCACTCTGGGCTTCTTTATTAGAGTTTTGGTCTTGATCTAATGACACTTTTGGAAATATATTTTAAAATAGAGCAATAAAGCCGTCACATAAATCTGCTAAGTTCATGAACATATGAAAAAAAGGTTCTTCAAAGCTAGGTTGGTGGGGTGCATGATGTAAGTCAGGGTTGTGAAAGCCTGTCTTGATTTAATGATGTCTTTCATGCTGTGTATGTGATAAGGTTCATTCAATGTGTACTTTGCATAAAAGCCAAAAAGTTAGAAAGAAACACATGAAGAGAACACTCATATCATAATCCTACCCCTGTATGTACAAGCATTATGATGGCATCTTTCACTACAAGAATATACACTGCTTCTGAAACCTGGAAATATCCTACAGATTTTTCATATGCTCTGGCAAAGTGCATTTCTAAAAAGCTCTCATTAAATGAGCCACCAGTTCACACCTCTCATTCATTACAAGCATTATGATGTGTGCTTTGTGCTTTTAATTTACTTTAATTTCAGCAAGATCTGGGGATACTGAGAAACTTGGCAGAAACCTGAACATATTAAACAAAAGGATACTGAAAGAGCTGCCTTTGTACTTTAAAGACAGTAAGAAATTAAATAGTATTTTAAAATATGTTTTGAGATTTGTATGTTACTGTATTCTCTGAAGTAATGCATGCCCACAAGGGTGCCACACTACTTGCACTTGTGACTTTTGCTTATGATTACAGCTTTTACTCAGCTGAAAAATGTTAAAATTCTCTTAGCATTGTTCTTTAATGGAAACATTAAAATGAAATACGGCAGGTTTTTTTTTTTTTAAAACTCCAGTGTCCTCCTAAAATGACTAACCTAAATCACAGGGAGATGCTTGCAAGCCACACTCTTGCTCCAAATGAGCTCCTGATCCCAGCACTTGTCTAATACTTGCTGTCTGCAATGCTAGGAGGAACAATCGAGCTCTCCTCTTCTTCCAGATCTTCTCCCATCCACAGTTGTAAACATTCATTTGCCAATCAAAAAATCACAGCAAGTTTATGCTACACTGGGCCTTAAATACCTGATTAATTCTAGAAATTACCAAAATAAATACAGGCTAAGTCTTTGCTCGTTGAATAAGGATAAAGTAACTTCAAAATCCACAGCCACTGGTTGCCATGCAACCTGCTATAGTATTATGGCAGAAATAAGCTGTGCTTGAATTTTCAGTGCCCTCTTGCTCAGCCTTCTTGATGTTGTGATACTCTAATGCTTCTCAGCTAACTTCCATTAAGTAGTTTTTTGTGGGGTAGTATTCCAAGGTTAAAATGATTAAATAACTTTTATGGTTGATCAAATATAAGCCCTTATTATACACAGTAGGCAAAACCATACATTTTAATTACTTTGTTATCAAAGATCTTGGTATTTACATTTCATTTTTCAGTTATAATTCTGAATTTAGTTTGACCTTCATAAAAAAGAGAAGACCCGAGATTCTTGCTGTCTTAAACAATTTTTCCCATAAACACTAAAAACCATTAAGACATAGCAACAACAGAAACAATGCAATGAGATCTATACAGCCTATTAGAAATATTTTCTACTGAGATATTTTGTTTTATTTATTTAAGCATCACCTTTTAATTTTTCAGTTTATTTTTTAACTACTTTAATTATTTGTCATTTAATAATACATTTGCTGCCAAGGGGTGATGTATCAATATTTGATATTATTGAAATTACATTAATTCAAAGTTCATTTAGACTATCAATAGCATTTTTCCTTTATAAGAAGTATATTCCAGTATAAATACTGAAATAAAAATACTAGTTTCAGGTCCTCTATAGAACTTTGCTGCTAATTAGTAACAAAGTAATTTTCTGCAATTAAATTGCACTAATATTTATAGAGACATATGTTTAAAAATTCATGATTAGGTAAAGTTTGCATTTTGCATTTTTGGTTTCTGAAGTTATTTGAAGAAGACAGATTTCACAGACAAAGATCAACCTAATAAGGTCTTGTCTTATATATCCATTTATTACAGAAATCTAATGCAATTCAAAATCTATTAACCTCTACAACTTCTGTAAAAACAGATTTATTAGATGAGGACAGAAATATCATGTACATAATTTACACTGTAAATACATCAAAATAAAAATACTATCTTTCACTTATAGAAAAGCAAAAATACAAGAAAAAGAAGTCTTAATATATTTATGTGGAAAGATGTTTAGATCACCCTTTGTAAGGAAGTATTTTATTTTGCCAAATTTAGAGTCTCTATTTTTCATGTGTGTACTTAGATGACACAGAAATGTAAAAAAAAAAAAAAAAAAAAAAAAAAAAAAGCAGTAAGCTTAAAAAGTCTGTGTTTTAATTCTTATAACCTTTTTTTTTTTTTTACTACTTTGTCTTTCCAGAGCTTTACACAGCTTTTCCTACAGTGTACGGTGATCTTTAAATATATACAATCAAAAAATATGCTTGTGGTGGGTGGTTATATACACATTTTTAAAAATTATTTGCTTTTCATAGTGTAGTGGTTAATAACAAATACGGGAAAAAATACTGAATAGAAAGCATGACACTAACAACAAGCAGTAGATTCAAATATCCTTGCAGTCAAAGCTTTGTAACCTAATTCCAATAATGGCTCAAAGATACATGGCATAATAACATTTTCTCTTTTTCAGACTGTAATAATGTTCGCACACAAACGCATGGCCAGACTCATCGTTATAAAATGATTGTTTAACACATTCCTTCTCGGGCTTTGGAGCCTCTTGTCTGCATAATGTGCCCCTTTTAGCATCTTACCGTGCGACACTTAGAGTTAGCTCCAAACAGCATCACTATTTTCTCATTTATTTTGTTACTTTAGGGAAAATGCTCCAAACATCCCTCCTCCTCCCCAGCCCCCAAATTTAAGGAATGACTCCAAACTTATTCCGGTTAAAGAGAGGGGAATGAGCTTATCTGTTGGGAAAGGCAGTCTCTGTGACTGCTTCTGTAAAGGGCTGGAGCAGCAGACAGCACATAGGTGACACGTCGCCCTGTGTTCCCAAGCAGATGGGGGCACTGTCCCATGTGCTGCATCCCAGCTCCATTCCAGCCACTCACAATTAGCAATGCTAAACTCCATCCTTGCTGTCAGGTGTTTAGATAATGCCATCAAGTGTGGAGCCTGGCGCCCACAGCCGTTTTGTAAACTCTATCTATCAGTTCAGGAATGCATTTCAGTTTCCTAGCGTGTATACAGTCGACCTGCTGGTGAAATTACATTGTATAAAGTGAAATACTGTACTATGCAGGAGAAGATAGAAAGCAGAAAAGAACTTAAAGGAAAACTTTAAAGGATCTGTCATCAAAACTTTAAATAGGCCTTTCTCCAGCTGTAGCTAAATTATTGTACTTCTTGATACTGTTTGCTCCTCATAGCAATTGAAAGCATATGTAATTTAACAGCAGGCCTCAATCCTTTAATAAGCTGTCTTTAAAATACCTTACATGGATTACCTATCTGTAAATCTGCTTCCCATGCAGAATGTGACAGCATTATGGAAATTGTGAGTTCAGTAAAGATGGCATATACCAAAGAGAACCACATCTGCACACTGTAAGATTATACCAAACATTGGAAGTAATCTTTAGTCATTTATAATACTGCAGAATGAATAATTAAGATTAAGGGCTCTATTCTGCCCTTACTTATGTCCTACGTATCTCATAATTTTCCCACCCCCCCATAAATTAAACAGAAAAGTAGCACTGCAAGGCTTTCTTGTTCAAATTATGCAAAGTTGGTATTCATCTCTCTGCAATTTGGTGCACATCTAAGGAAGTTTGGCAAAAAAGGAACGATCACATATGGAACAGAATCCATACTAAAAAGGGATATCCCATGTTTGCCAAAAGGAGCAACTTGCAAGTAGCACATATTTCCTTATCACTTAAAAAAAATATTAAAGAAACAAAAACCAAAAAAGACTTTCCCAGAGCAGAAACACAGTTCAAAGAGATTCTGTGCTCTGAGTCACTCTGCTGAACATGCAGCCTGCCTAGACAAAAAGAAACACAAATGTCTGAAAGCAGCTCGCAGCAGAGGGGGAATTGGTAAGTTTTGGCAAGGAAAGGGAGCACTAATGTTCCCTGACACTTGGATTTCTAAGCAGGACCCGTTTCTACACTTAATAATATGTAATTTCTTCTGCCATTTACTGGTAGGAGAAGCAGCAGCTGGAGAGTTTTCTCCAAATCCGTGCTGGTGGGCAGGAAGAGGAGTGAGAGGCACTAATAGTAACCAAGGTGGTTTGGGGGAAGATCTCTACACCACCAGCCAGCTATGTTTTCCTTGCCCATCCTCAGCTCCAGGAGTCTGCAGACTCTGAACACATATTTTATTCCACAACATACAAGTTTATTACAATCCCCTTTCAGCTAGGTACCATGATACGGGGTCTGCAAGTCCCACAGCAACCTAGGCCAGAACCCAGCCCAGACCTTACTTTACAGCCTTACAAATGCCTTTATTATTTGCAACAAATGAATGAAATGAAATTACTGTCTTACCAATAGCCACTCATTATATTCCATCACAGAAATTACAAACCTGTTAGTGCCAGGATAACAGAGCCCACAAAGCCTTGGCCTTTTTCTTTGGTCTGGCAATTCATGAAAGCCAAACAAAGGCAATTTTTGGGGAATAATTTTTACTAATGCCTAAATTCACACACATGGTTAATGTCTGCTACTTTGGAAACAGTGGCATTTCTAGGACTTGGCATTTGAGACAGCAGATGGGTGGAAACAAATTTGCCTCTGGGGTTAGGGCGCTACACCAGCCTTCTTTGCCCACTGCAGGACTATTTGTTCATTCCCTCTTGGTGTAGAGCAGTAAGGATGCTGCCATTTGGAGCATCTGAATCTGAGCTTTAACACTCACTTTATCCTCAGCATCAGTGCTGTGTATTAATGCTGGTCATACTAATACCAAAATACACTGCAGGCATGTGCAGCACATGCAAGCCCTGGAGAGCCTCCAGTGTTAAGTGATATCTCAGCTGCTCTGGCAGCTTTCTCACATAAGGAGGACACTTTCCTCCCCCCATGTGAGAGCCCAGAGAACACACGTCCTTAAATGCAGAATTAGCTAAGCAGCTAACACATCATACGGCAAAATAAACAATATTCCCAAGATGTTAAAAGCTGAATATGGCACTTTAGAGAACAATGCACAGCCAAATGAATTTCAAGACTATGTCACCATTAAGACATTCTTAATCCTCTGGTCCGATGTAATTTTAAAATTGTACAGAAAGTGAGGAGGTGATTATTAAAGGAGTGAGAACATATTCCAGCTCTAAAACAGACACAGATAAACTGACATATGCACAGACATCTCAGATGGCGACTCAACACAAAAAATCACTGGGAAAAAAAATCCCTTTGCATTTCTCTACATATTTGGAACCATTCCTCACTGCTGCAGTAGCATTCATTTCCCAAACTTCTGAAATCCTCTTTATCAGTGAGATTCTCATACACTCTTAAGAGAAAGTAATGGTAACCTATCACTTTTAAGACTACAGCTTTTGAAAAACCAGACTGTCAGAATACTGCAGGATGTACAATAAAAGGCAAACGAAAGCCAAAGAGACTGACTAGATTTTTTAATATGTTTCCATCCTCCACGATTCTATGATTAATTTGTTCTCTCTCATCCTCTTTTCAAATTGGAAGGAAAGCCTTTACCATTTCTGAGTTTAGCATTACTTCCTGCTCAATTTAGGGATTTTATTGCCACAGAAAGCAGATTGATAATGATTATTATTATGAACATTTGTAAGGCAACAACTACTGCAATATGAGGCTTATATTAAAAGGAAAATAGTTCTCAAGTACCAAGAGCAAACTGTGTATAATCTCACTTCTACAAAATGAAGAAAGAGGTTTTCGTTCCCAATAGACATACAAAGTGCTGGAGAAGCCAGACAAAAAAACTCCACCAGAGTAAAAGCACATCTTAAGCAGTTCCTGAATGGAGTCATGAATCAGAAGAGATGAACATTCACAAAGATGTCTAAATATACACAGTTCATTTGGCAACAGTACTTCCTGCTGAAATTGACGTGATTTTCTGCATCTGAAATCTTACTATCTGACCCCTAAAGAAATTAAAAGTTTTGCAAATCTCTTGGATTGTCTTGCCATAAGGGCCCAACAGTCTTTCTGGAAAAATGAGGTTAGTGGGTCACTACTTTTAATAGATGGTTTCTTGAGCAAGACCTAGGTCATTTGTAGTTTGACAGATTTCTGGCAAATGCCCTTCATTTCAAAAGATATTCATGATCTCCAGCACTAATAATTGTACTCACATCTCTCCATGCTGTGTTTTAACTAAAAATAGAGAAAAAGGCAATTCACAGCTCAATACAATCTTCTTTTCTCATTCATAACTAAAACTAAAGTTTCTCAAGGAGGAAAGTAAAGGTAGAAATAGGTAGATTGGAATGCACCAAGATAGCTCTTTTCATGCTTTTTTAAAATGAAAATTTGCAACTTCTAATTTCTCATTACCTTCACAGAAGTGCCATGTATTGGAACAGTCAGGGTGAAGAGCTTCTGCTGACTCTTGGTGTAGCCCACAGCAATTATTTTATGTTGGCTCCCAGATCACTTGTGCTGGGCACATTTTGGAGGAACTCCAGCTCAGTGCTTGGGAACCTATGTGAAAGTTCCTTTCACCTGCCCTGCACACAGCAGGTCGCTTTGTGTGTAAAAGCCAGTATTCTTCTGACATTCGTACTTTTTTTTTTAACTTGGTAATTTCTGTGAAAACAACCCATTTGGCCAAAGGGAAAACAAGGTTAACTTGGGAACCTTTGTCTCTTACCCTAAACTTGGCAGTCTTGTGAGATGAATATTCTGGTAAAGAAAAGAAATTAAAAATAAAGAATGTTGTTCCTGATCTGCAATATCTTATTTTGAAGATGAAAAAAACAAACAACAACAACAACAACAAAAACCAGAATAGTCTAGTGAGGAAGAGTGCCAGCCTTTACATAATTTCAAATGTTGTTTCTGCTTTACATAGATTTTTTTTTTTACCACTTCTTTTCATTTTCAAATGCTTTTAGAAAACAATCTCTATTTTTTAACCTTTGGAGCAACAGTTTATCTTTGAAGAAACAATAACAGATCTACTGGATCTAGAAGATCAGCTATTAGACTTGCTAGGCTGTTTCAAGGAAGAGTACAAGAGAAAAAAAGAAGGAATTCACATTAAACCAGAATTGGGGACGATTCAGCTTTAAACTCTGGTTTATCTATCCATATACTTCTCTTACAATTGCCTTTATATCAAGAACATTTCCATTTTGATTTCCTGCATCTTGTTCTGAAAGAACTTTAGCACCTTACATTTGGTGCAAGTGGGTCACTCTGTTAACATGTTCTATTTGCCAGAGCATTAGAGTGATTTTTTCAAAAGGTATCCTGTCATCTCTGATATTGCAGTGATGTAAGCCCTGAGATGCATACAGTAGTGTTTATTTGATCAGTTAAGTATTTGACATTATCTTCTAAATGCTATCTCTTTTGCCCCCTCAAATTCTGGAAGTGTATGCTTGCAGAAGAAGTCATCTGCTCTATCTCCTTGTCTCAAGACAGAATCAACAGTACTCTAGTTCATCTAGCAGCTAATTCACCTAGTCTCTCCTTAAAGACATCTAATGATGCAGACTATATAACCTCTTACAGAGCTTCACTTTCCTTGTCTTAAACTGATTTCAAGTACAAATGTTGAGGTTTTTTGAAAGTCAGAATGCTCATATGATGCAGTAAAGCTGGATCCATTCATTCCTCTAACTAAAGGAACTATTTGTTTGACATTACACTTCCAAAAATATAACTGCCTGCATTAGAATTCCTATTTCATACTTCTTTTTTTAAGTGCTTCTCTGTGAAATCATTTGTGACTATGATGACTTTGAGTAATTTATTATCACTTGCACCACTTTCCCTTTTACTCTTAA
The DNA here is from genome assembly GCF_029582105.1 of Oenanthe melanoleuca. Taxonomy (NCBI): domain Eukaryota; kingdom Metazoa; phylum Chordata; class Aves; order Passeriformes; family Muscicapidae; genus Oenanthe; species Oenanthe melanoleuca. Next base: position 19,012,820 of record NC_079335.1, read on the forward strand.
TATTCTCAGTTGTTTCTTCTTCTTTGGTAAAAGGACACCAGAACTACCTTTGAAAGAAAGTGCTGAAAGATACAGAGATTTTCACAATCTTTAAATTTTTCCATTCCTGTTTCATACTCCATGCCTATACTTCCTGTCCAGAATTTCTAGGTTTGTTGTTTACTTGAAGTTCCAAGGGTGAAAAAAAAATAATTTCTTCTCTTTCCCACAGAAAAAAGTAATTGCCTGCAGCAGCACAGTGGAAGGAAGCTGGATACATAAAAGAAGCAAAAAAAACCTCCAAGAGTAAAAGAAAGCTTAAATCTATTAACAATAGACTGAGGTAACATCTTAGCTTTATCTGTATGCTTAATGAACACTTAAAAAACCAGAGATCAACTAATTACACATAGCAACCATTTATTTAGTAATAAGCCTATGTGCTGCCATATGAATAAATAACAAATATCACTACTAAATAGCAAATAACACTATTCCTGCTCTGAGGTTTTAACAATCTTAAGTGACACATACATAAGTTAATATGGATAGAACAACCCTAATATGGATAGAATTTTAAACTATATGTTTAAGGGTTTGTTTTGTTTGCACTTGAAGAAAGGATCAGTGCTGCAAAATGAGAAGTGCTTTAGGAACAAGTACTTTGCCTCAGAGAAGAAACCAAGGCATCTTACTGTTTTCTAACCCAGTCCTGGTCTATCCCATGTCCAGCTTGGGTCTTCAAGCTCCAAAATTCTCCTATATCCTTTCCCTTATGTAGCTACTTCTGGAATGAATTTTCCCTTTCTAAAAAGGCTCCAGCTATTTTTCATTTCTCCCTCAGTTTACTTATTCTCAGATTCCCTTTCTGTCTCTACAGCAGAATGCTGGATGAACTCCATACCTCTTTTTTGTCTTCTCATTTGGATAAGATGATATTGGGTTATAGAAATCTTAGACTAATCAAAACAACAGATTCACCACTCTGCTCCGTACCAAGGCTCAGCTTGCCTTATTTCTCTGACATCAAGCTCCCCAGCTTAAAACAGTTCTTAATCTCCCTTTATATCTTACTTAAGACTACACCTACCCTCTCACTTTACCTCCCAAAAGGACAGCCTTTCCTGTCCATCCAGGCAGCAAAGATCCCCCTGTTAACTGCAGAACCCTTGCAATACTGGTATCTAGTCAGATTGCTGTTATCAAGATGCTTCCATTCCACTGGCTTGGCCATGTGATATCTGTCTTTGCCTTTCTCTGCTGCCTTCCCTCTTCTTTTGGATGAAACATAGTACTTGTCCTCACTTGGACAGAATATTTTCTTTGCCCTTCACTCAGTAAGTACCTTGAGGTCTGCTCCATCTTCCCCTGCTACATGAGCCAAGTCTCCAACCCACACTTCCCATATTTTCATTACCTGTGCTCTCTGCAGTGCCCTTCAGACTTCTGATACACTTTCCAACAGCACCCATAGAGCTTTTCTTCCTTCAAATCCAATTCTCCCTTCACCTTCTCATACATCTAAAACTTGTTTGTTGCTGTGTGCTGAGACTGATGTATTGACCTAATACTTTCTGACTGCTTAAGCATGTTGTCTGTATATATTTTGCACCTCTGTTTTTTTTTCCACTTGTGCTCTCATTGCAACACAAGACTTTCAAGCAGCAGCAGAAACAGTGAAAAAAGATCTTGAAAACATTTAAATTTAAAATATTTTCCCTGAAAATTGAAACAAAATTGGAAAAATACATTGAAAAATACAATCAACCTATAAACAAAAGCTGTATTTAATCTGGGAATGAGGTGACAAAATATTGAGCATTTCATCCTGCTTTAAGGTGAAATCACTGTACAAATATAGAACTATTACACAGACTTCCATTACATGGGTTAAGAAATAAAGTAAAAAAAAAATCTAAACAATGGTTACACATTTTTGTGACCCAGCCTACAAATCACTAAATCTAAGTTAGCTAGACTAATTAATAGAAGGTATCATAAATTTACTCTAGTGTTATAAGCACTGTTGCTACTATCATAAAGGCACCCACCTCCCAAGAAAGAGTGTGCCCATTTATACTGCCCACATGTGATGAAACCTGGACTTTCAATTATGGTGAGGGTTATCCCTTGAGCTGTAAAAGAATCAGCCCATAACACTAGATACAGACACAGAGAAATTTTTATCTGAATTTGAACTTTGCATTTAGTGTTCATCACTGAGGAATGGCAAAAAGGAAAATAAATTCATTTTTGTCCTGAATTCACACACTACATAGTTTGAATAGCTGTAGTATGAATTCTCCCTTCAGAGAAAATATACTATAAAATACACTTTGCTACTAACCTCTGCTGCAATCTTGTGGTAACAAAAGTATATTTTATGTTTTGAGTTAGATTGGATTCCAGCTTTCCAAAAGTGGAAGGAAAAGGCAGCAATCTACTTTTCTACTCAAGTTTTCAAGGTCTGATAAAAAAGTTGTAACAGGACTGTGACTAGGCTAAAATAAACATAGATAGCAAGGCATTGTTAGAAAAAAAATTAAACATGTCTTTTGTAAGTTTGTCAGGAAAATATCACCGTGATAAAAAGTCTCCTTCTATTGGGGCAGAGGATCTTGGAGACAGGCACTGGAAAGCTCCTTCAGTGATTCAGGCTGGAGATTCCTGACAATGGACCGAGCCCGAGGCTTAGCCAGGCAACATGGGAGCTGCTGTTCAGATGCATTTCTTGTAAGATTTGGCCCAAGTGTTAGAATTTGATCTTTTGCAATCCAAATCTTTCTTTGTCTTGTGGATGGGAAGTTGGAACGGCCGTGCCACCTCTCCTGCACTGCAGCAGCAGATGCTCTGGCTGGCGTGGCACCAGGGCATGGAGGTACCCTGCTCCTGCCCAGCACCCCCTCACAGAAAGCCCAGCATTCTCCAGATGGGACTGACAACTCATCTGAAACCCCCCAAAATACCCTTTTTTCCTTAGATGTAGGCTATAATTTTGATACGTGTAAGGGATTCTAATGATGGGGCAGTCTCTGCAGATTTATCAGGCCTGCCCATTAACCTTTTCAGCACCTCTTTCTCCTCAGCAAGGCTTCTTCAGGAAGCAGCTAAGAAAGGAAATATAGCACAACTGTATGAGAGCCACCCTGCCAGAGATCCATGTGGGATACTGATGATCAACGTTACTGCTTAAAAGACTTTCCTTCTCTGCAGAGAAATACAGCTGTGGTCCTTCAGGAGAAAAACATTGCATAATTTCCACTTCTCTGCATGGATATTTCTCAGCTGATGCATTGTCTGGATCTTTCTCATGCAGTACTTCCTGCTGTTTTTGAAACCTCCTACAGATGTATTTTTATAAAGTTCACAAACCATAATCCAGAGAGAATACTGAACTGAACCCACCATTAGCATTCTCCTATTAAAGAACAGGATCAAATGCCTTGTTTAGTGGTTTTCATATTGGAGCAACAAAGATAACTGAATCTAACTAAATTATAAAAATATAAAATGAAACTACTACAAATAGCTTCATAAATTTAGCTGCACATTGGGCAGATGAATTTGACCTTGTTAATTTTGTACTTTTAAATTTTTGTATTTTTTTTGATGTTTAGACAAAGCATTTTGTTTAACTTTCACTAAGGAAAAAGACCTCTGACATAATCCACTGCAAATTCAGAAGGATAACTTTAGTGCTCAGTCTATGGGGCACTTACACTCCACACCATTCTGTTTTTTCCATGTCGCTCTTGCTGTCATAATTCCAGTCCAATTTTTAGACTAAAGTGATAATGATGCTTGTTTTCACATTTTCTTGTTTTGGTATATTTGTAGTTAATTTTTAAGATGATAAGAACTGTCAGTCTCTTAAAATTAGAACATATGTATTTATCTTGTAATTAAAAACTTACAAAAATCCAGCTGGTAGTGCACAACTAACTTGGTGTTAAGACTATAACAGTTCAAGATGCTGTAAGAATGGACAACAGCACTTTATTTTACACAAAATTCTATTGGCCACAAAATTGTAACTTCAAAAATGCATGTTATGTTTTTAAACTGGTACTAATTCTGTAGATACCCAAATTCTCTTAAAAGAGATGCTCAATTACTATTTGTATATCTAAGTCCATATGCAGATTTATACTATATTGGTTCATTCATTTGCAGAATTTATTTCCACATTTGAAATGTATACCTTATTCTCCTCTGCAAGGAGATTCAGGTGACTGGGAGTTTGGCTTCCACCCTCTTCTACTCTGCCAGGCCATAAGCCAATATTACAGGCTGCATTTTTTACTTTTCTGAGTCATCCAGATAAAAGGAAAAAACAGTAAAATTCCCTGCACCATGCACCACTCAGATAACAAACAGACAAATAAATATAAGCAAAACAACATCAATCTTTATGTATACATTAAAATGAAAACAGAGTCTTTCATATCCCATGAGTTTGATTCCTTTTTCATCTTTTTTACTTTCCACTTTCCTGTCCTTACCCTGGTTTTTGCCCTCTAAAAGCAAGCTGCCCCTCCTCTGTACTCCTGCAGTCATGGACGCTGTTCTTATTTCTGGTGAGAGGCTCTAGCTCCCTCTCTGCATCCCCAGTAATGACAACACTGATGTCCTCAATATTCTTACTTAGAGCTTTCCAACAGGGAGATGTTCACCTTCCCCATCTAACCCCAGCGTGCCCCTCCCTGGCCTGTTTCAGCATCTTCCCAACATCCAGCAGTCGGGGGGGACTGCCTCTTTTCCTCTACAACCTTAATTGTCAAATGGCTTTGTGGGACTCCAGGTGAGTGAAAAAGCAGCAGAATTAAGGAGTTAGGGAAAGGGCACGTGGGGCTGAGCTGGGATGGGTGGCTCTGGCAGAGCAGCACCCTGGCAGCTGGACACTGCCAGGACCAGGGCTCTGCCCACGCCTGCGCCACGGACAGGGAGCTGCTGCAGGAGAGGATTGCCACGGGGAGTAACAGAAAAACCTGAGGGATAAAAATGGATAGCTTCCAATTAAAATTACCATACTGTAATTTTGTTAGTTATCAGTGACAGACTAAAGTACATGGCAGCTTAACTGACAAGAAAATGTCCTTTTGGGCATAATACGGTGTACAGATCTTTGACTCTTTAGCATGCAGTGTCCAGATGGTACTTTTTTGCTTCATGTTGCGATCAGGAGGCAGAAAGGCCATTTCAGAAACAGTGCCAGTGAAAGGCAGGATAGATCAGAGGCACACGAGGCTGCCTGAATGTATGAGGATGTACGGTATCATTGCAGGTAATCCTCACACGAGGGTACGTACACCACGAAGGATATTTTCTAAAGCTATTTGCTGGAGACACTATCAAGTGCACTTAGAGCAGTGGTTTGTGTGGCTGATTAGAAACTACCCTGCTGTTGCTGAATGCCCGTTAAGACAAGCAACATTTTATTTACAAGATGTAAAGAAAAACGATTGCCGAATAATAAAATGTTCCACTACATTCCAGCATGCTATATTAACTTAGGAATGCTATTGTATATTAAAAAGTTATGCCCTCTTCATTTTTTCCCGCAGTCTTTACTTTGGAGATGAGCACAATGCGCTTCCCCCCACCCTACAGGAAAGATAATCTTTCTTCTTCAGCACAGCACAAATCCCGCGGCTAACTCCCCTTGTGAACCTGAGTGGTATTGACATGGGGGTGTAGAGTCAGGCAGAAAACCAGGCATCTTCTGATGAAACACATAAACTACACACATTCAAGAACAAAACAAAAATCTTCTAAAAGCCTGTGTGTAAGATAAGACTGCCTTGGGGGCAGCTCGAACTTGCGGTCTTGGCCATTTACTCAGGATTTTACAGAGCCATCTATTACAGTATTCAACAAAAAGAAGTACTTCAAAAAGCTTCTTTTTTTTTTTTTTTTTTTTTTCAGTTGGAAGTACAATAATTTCTAAGTCAAAATTTGGAAGTGTTCCCAGTTTTTGGCAGTAAAATGATAATACTGGGCATATCATTTTAAAGTGGAATCTCATGGAAGTTAATTCAGACGACAAGGTCACTTTTAGACATTTTTTTCCCTTATGTTTTGGACTGAAAATAATTCCCAAATCCTATTATTTGAAGCAGGGGTACTTACCATAGCAATCCCTGCCTCCCCTGATACACATGCTACCTCTGAGATAGAGTGCCTTAAAAAAAGCCCTCACAAGAATACATACCATGAGCCTCAGAATTTTTTACGCAAAGAAAAGAAAAAGTTGTGCACTAAGCAATCATATAGTATACCTTTGTACTGCTTGGTTTTAACGTGAACTTTTCAAAAGTGGGAGTTTTCTTCCTTTGTATAAAACCAAACAATTTAGGTGAAAAGGAGGAAAAGGATGCTGGGCTCTTTTAACAGTTAAAACGGAGCATTTACTTCAGTGAAGTAAAACTATTAAACTAAAATCAATTTTGACCCAGTATTTCCTTCGTATGTTTTGCACCTCAGACTTAGGGTGTGATGGATGCCCTGGACCTGTAAGTGCTACTACATTATTAAAATTAAACCACCAAACCAACCAATCAAACCCAGCAATATGTTTGCAGAGAATGGGAGGTTTATGGAAAATCCTGGTTAAATTACTGCCATCAAAATAAAGAGGCAAGTTGGGCTCAGAGAGATCAAATTATCTCTAGATAAGATTAAGTCAAGTCACACAAAACTGGAGTATCCGTAAGAAGTATCACAAGTATAACATCATACATGTCACGACAGTATCTCTGAAGAGAATTTATTTACATTTGGAATAATTTGATTTGAAACTGCATATCTCCAGTACTTGAGTAAAGCCTCAAAGTCCATTTATACCAAGTTTTCCTTAACACTCCTTCCTCTACTTCTCTCACATTTCCTCTCACACACAAATCCCATTCACATTCTATAAGCTGAATACTGATATACTATCAAAATGCAGCCTACATTTATCTAGAACAAAGTATAAACATTTCCAGTGTGTGTACTTAAGATTCATTTGCTTGCCAAATGGCTTTGTCTCCTTCCTTGGTTATTGTCAGAAGGAAGCATTTTGATTCAAATGACTGAATTCCTCAAGCTCAGGTACTGCTGATAATAGGATTTATGACAAGCTAAAAAAAGCAAAAAGTGATCAGAGACCCTCTTTTAAATGCCATCACACTGCTGATTGAAGGTATGACTTAGAGGCCAGATGTAAGGCTGAACACATGTGGGCATGTAGGAGATTGCCTGGACAGCTATGCTCCCATACACATGCCAAACTCCTGCTGATTTAAAAGCAAATCGGAGAGCACAATTTGGAGACAAATATTAAGGATTTATGTATCACTAATTCTTCAAATAAATGCACTTTTTTTTTTCTTCAGTGGAGGGCTATTCCTTTATTTTTTTTTTTTTCTCTCTAGCATATGTTCTATTGAGTAACCAAGCAAAGCAAAACAAAGTAAGTGAGCAAGCAATGGCAACCAGCCCTTTATTCTTCACATTGTTCCTAGCACTGTGCCTCTCACTAACCAGCTCGTACTCGCAGCCTCCGCTCTGTTTACTATTGGCTGCTTTGTTTCTGTGGAAGCACTTCTAAACACACCACATAGAACAAAAAGAGGAAAAGTACATTCCAAACTGCAAGAATCCACCATAGAGCATATCTAATGGCCATCTGCACACATGCTTCAAGAAAGCAGAAAAGCACACAACTGAAAGACACTTTCCTCGATCTTTCCCCCTCTCTGCCACGTGTCATTTACGCATATGAATCCAGTGCATCTCAGAGATGATTATCTGGCAGTGTCCTACTAATCTGCTCATCAGTTACAGGACAGACAGGCACATTTTAAGCATATCAGTTCCTCAGTGATTCTGAGTTAAACTGAAGCCATGAGAGATAGAAGACAAATACATTAAGCCAATGCAATCCTAAACGATGATAAAAGCTTTAAGCAATCCAGGAGAGCCAGAGCCCAAACGAGTAAACTTCAAAACAGTCTGTGTTAAAATAATGAAATGTTTCCATTAAGTATTTTCTTATTTAATTTTTTTTTTCTGCATTGATACACAATATGAACACATTCAGTATGTTTAACACAACAGTACAGATGGAAAAGAATAACAACTGAAATGAATTCATTTTGATTTCTGCTTTACAAATAAGAGGAAGACTTGGTCTTCTCTGAAAGATTTATGAGGCTTCCCACCATAAAGGAGCCTGGATTACAGCTATGCTTACTTTATAAAATGAAATTCTGCCATTACAGGCAAGAGTTCATGGCTGTAATTATTTCAATGCACTTCCCAGTCAATGTGTCTTACACAGCTGAGCCAAACCCTCTCTTACATATGCAGGTCATTTCATAAGAAGTCTAAGAGCTTCAACAACTTTGTGTGACCTTGCATTGAATAACACTGGAAAATTGATTTGGCTCTAGTAATAAAAGACCGTCTGCATTATCTGCATTCTAATTATAATTAATATAACCAGGATAACTGCTGTATTATTTACGATTAGAGCTATAGTGAGCACAGTGTAATAATAATCTGCTACATAATTTTTTATTGATCTGATGGCTTTATTGCAGAAAAAACAAAATGCTACACTGCTGTACTACTAAAATTGCCTTTCTAGACATGTCTGTTTAGAGGAAGAATGTTCATTTAACATTTCTTTTATCTCATCAAATTCCCATAGATTTTAATATCAGAGAGAGTATGATCCTTGCTTGCATGCTTGCTTTTCTTTTTATTTTTTCTTTTGCAAAAGGAAGAAAAACTAGATTGATTAACGTGTCCATATTTTCTTTTGTTCATTTTCTGGGAATCATTCATTTCTTACAATTCTTTAGCAATTTTAACACATTTTCATAACAGAATCGGGCTGTAGCCCAGCAATGTAGAGCTCTCCATTTCATCAGAAAACTTACCATTCCACATTAAAAAAATAAATTAAAACATTTAAAAATAATTCAAAATTAACTGAATTAATTGAATCTTTTCTGAAAATACTAAGCCATCACTTAGAAGGCTAAATCACTGTTCAATGATCTCACATTTGAACTCCTTTTCTTAAATTCTCATGAAATGGAAATGAAAGTCTTAATTTGGCAAAAGCAGATGTGAACCAGAGTTTTTGGCAAAACCTAAATATGCAGTGGGAAAGCTCAAGGCACCATTTTTAGGAATGCAGTAAAAGATCTGAAAATGAAAATATTTTGCAATTTCAATGTAAAATCAGAAACTGGGTGGGAAAAAAAAAAAAAAAGAAAATGTTTTTTAGAAAGCAACTCCAAATTGCCCTCAACTCTTTAATGACAAAATAAAATCTCCTGTAAAGTTTTCTCTACTCATATTACATCACTATGCTTATTTTCTGATCTTCACTTGATTCCAGGTAAAATAATAAATAATTTCCATAGATGAGCTTATTACTAGACTTCAGAGTTAATATTTACAAGTATAAATCTGGAGAGTTTATTCTTAGAACATGTTTCCAGCTGCATCAAGACAATATCAGAAATTAATTACAATGTAAGATGGAACAAATACTTATATATTTATATAAAATTTATAGATATTCATGATTACATATTATGTTATTAATAATAGGTGTGCTGATGTTATCATCTGTGAAAGATAGATGAATTCTCACTTTCTAATTCTTTCCCTGCACGTTTTCATCTCCTCAGTCTATGCTTCTAGGTGATGTTTTCATTTTTTTGCAACAGCTTCAACACTTCTTTATAAAACTGCCTGCATTTAAGCTCTGTAGATTCTTACCTAATTACGTTATCATAATATATTATTTTATTGTAACTTTTAGAAAGAAAAAACAATCAAACAAAATTCTTGCAGCTGCACAGGTATTTAGCTCTAATTTGTACTGTTCTCAAGAGTTATTGATTTAAATGCAGTGATTTGTCATTGAAACACTGGCTTGAAATAACTTGAAATAGTTCCCATTACTAAATTGCAGGATCATCCCAATAGCACAAGGTTTCAACAGAACTTATTTTCCTCCCTAGGATCATCTGTGACTTCTCTCTTTAGTTGTCCCTGCATTTTTTTGCTTCTCTAATTGCTCCATCTCCAGCAAGTCATAAACCCCAAAATCTCCTTCCCACAGCATGGTGTGCAGAAACAGTATTTTCCTTTCCACCAGGATGGTGCTGGCAGCCTCCTTTTAGAACAAACACCTCAAGGAGTGACCAACCAGATGTTTTCAGGAGTGGCTGTGTCTGTCATCCCTGGGTACAAACCATTTACATGTGAAAGAAAGAAACATTTCTCAACTCGCTATTACGAAAAAAAAAAGCAAACAAAAAAAAAAACCACCAAAAGAACCCCCCCCAAAAAAACCAAAAAATCCCACAACTTTGGGATTGAAAGCTACATAAATTGTTGGTCTGTACATCTGCATGAAGCCTGGAGATATGTACTTCACCAAAATACTCTACCTGAGTCCAACTGAAGGAAAGATAAAGGTCTATAGAGTGCTTCAGTTTTCTGCATCAGGATGCCCTGTGATGCTCTGCTTTACTTCATTTTCCTCAGAAGACAAACAAGCATTTATACTTCTGTGAGAAGGACACAGATGTCCAGTATGAAGCTCTTGGAAAATATTTTGTTCCATGATCTTATGCCAGTCTCATCTGTAAAACTGTGACATGTACAAATGGGATGCTGAGAAAGCTTGAAGTCAGAACCACATCTAGAGACCTGACGTGGTCTGCCCTATGAGCTAAATCCCAGTTCCACTGATGCCAAATTGGATTTCCCTTCACCAGGCTTTGGCTAGATCTGTTCAGAGGTGTCCATTCAGGTTGAGCACTGATTTCAACAAATTTGGATGGATGCAAGAATGGATGGATCTTGACATCTGGAATTATTTCAGACAACCTGATACAGTATCCACTTTTATTATATATTAATCTACCTACACCAACATTTAGGGGGATTGTATGAATACTTCATTCACTGAGAGCATTTATTTTTTGTTTCTGTTTTGTTTTGGTTTGGTTTTTTGCTTGAAACAACTTTCTAAAGAAGGAAAGAAGAGTATCTTATGCCTATTTTTCTTATATCTGAAACTGTCTTATGTCTGCAGCATGGAGAAATGCCAAAATTCCTTCTTTCAGCTGACTGCTGTGGGATTTGCTTTGAAATCTTCCTAAAGACTTTTTTGTTATTATGTAATACCAAAAAATTATTTAGTGAACTACTCATTTTTATCATGTGTGGTCGTGGCCTATTACAAATATATAAATAGATGCTGGACTTTTCATGACACCTCTTCTTTCTGTGTGCAGTGGATCCATTTATAAGAAGTAGCAGTTGTATAAACTCATCCTGGCTTTGAAAGTCCAGCTGGGTTCTTTCTGTATCACTCATCACTGAGCATGGTGTTTCTGAGGACCAAATTTGGTCTTTTTTTAATGGCAGCTCTCAAAGGTATTCAATGCCCTCAGTAGGTTTCTACTGATATAGAACCACTTAGAATTTATTAAATTGTTCTGAGAAGAGAACATATGGATAAAATCCAACTGACTCTTTCTTTTCTGACACACCATCAGAAAAGAGGGTGTAAACCTTCTTCCCCAGCAAAGCCTACAGATTTAATTCTGCATGCAGAGAATAAGCAGATTATTGAGATTATTGACCAGATAGGTATTGTTAAAGCTGTTCTGAGCAGAGCTATATATCAAATCTGTGAGAGCCTCACAAACCATATATTATCCTTAAATATGTCAAAGGAAGAACAAATACATTATTTGGGCTAATTAATAGGCCCACTTAATTAAAGTTTCTCAACAGAATTTTCTTGTATTTCTGCCCATTTCTTAAGCATTACCTCTGAGATTATATATAGAGGTTTTGTTTTACATACATAAAGCAAAAATCTGGCCTATGCTAAAAATATTTCAGAAATGCTGAAATCACAGTAGGAATTCAGTAAATCCTAAGGTTGTCAGCAGTAAAAATTCCTATTTCTATTTGTAACAAAGCTGCAAAAAGATTCAGTTGATAACTTAAGTGAAACTGGTGAAACTTCTCACAGTTTAATCCACAGGAAACAGCAATTAGTTTGTTTGACTGTAGAGAAAGTATTACAATAGAAAGATGGAGAGAAATGCTCCATTTTCAAATAATCTATGTCATAAAACCAAAGTTTGTGTTTCTTTAGCTGCAAACATTTTGTTTTGAAAATGGGGCTACAAAGTTTCCTAAGGCCTTATGAAATATGAGTTTTATTTCTCCCTATTATTTCAGGCCATGCAGATGCCATTTTCAGCCCATCCAAGAGGATGCCATTTTCAGGATATAACAGGGATATAGTCCATGTCTTAGAGCAGAGATAAATGAGAAATCCTTCAAAATATGCATTGTTCATGGCAAAGTGTGGAAGTGCAGCCCCATCCTTCCAAGGCCTCCAACCTCAGTTTTTACCCGAAATTTTTGTATTATTGGATATTATTTCTCAGAATGTTCTCTTCCATTAAGGAAGAGGCAGCTCTGTTTTTTTTCTACACCAAATATAGAGGCTGCAAAAATAAAAATTGCTGTGAGGTGTCCTTGTAAATATAGCCTACAGAAAAAATGTTCCTGGACAAACAGCAGCAGCAAGGTAAAAACACCCATCTCCTCTGCCCCTTCCCTTAGTCCATGGCTGAACTTCAAAGCCTGTTTTTAGACTATTTAAAATGCTAGTATGAATAATAACAGGGAATTACTTTTTTACACCAAACTACACAAGGAAATTAAATTTAAAAAAATCCCTATGCTAATGCACTGTAAAGGTTGCAGTTACAAATCACAGATCTGTTCATGGATATTTCATGAGCAGAAAAAAGGCTAAATTTGTCAGATAAATTATTCATTGTGAATTATTTGCTCAGCTCTACACTTTGCATGTGCGCTGTATTTATAAATTTAACAGGGATTCTGGTGGTACCTCAGAAAGCAGCACAGTGCAAATTCTGCATATTCTGATGCAATTTCCCATTTCTCTCACTGTATGTTGTGTGTGTGAAATTCAGCCCTCCCACACAATAGCTCCTTACCGAGGCTTTCTGCACATTATGAAACCCACCCCCAGCTCTCCTCCCTAGAGCAGGCTGGGCTGGAGCCACGGCTGCCTCCCCTCCCCTGGGTGGCTGTGGGAGCCAAAGGCAAAAGAAGGGGCTGCTGGTCAGTCTGTAGAAAGGGGAGAGGCTAAACTTGGATCTGGAGCTGGCTTGGGGAGCAGCCCTTACACACAGTGAGGTGTGTGCAAGCCTGGCCCGGCTGGCTGCCCTTCTGCCCCACACCTTCCCAAAAGGTGTGCAAACCCCTCACTGGGCACCAATGCACTCCACAACTGCTGCTGGCTTAAGCTCATGACAACCTTGGTATTCAGTACATTTTATAAAATGTTAAGTCCTCTTGATTCAGATGGGGCAACAGTGAGAGACAGTAAAATGGCAGAAGAAACCTGAAAACACTCACTGCACAGCAGAGCATCTTCCCCAGCAAATGACTCTGGGGAGAGGAGGAAAACCTCTCTGAACAAAAACACCAATGTAAGCATTAAAAGGACAAAACAAGAAAATAAGAAAATAGTTTCAGTAACATACCAGGTCAAATCTCTCAAATATCTTAAGAGAAAACAAGTGGAAGAGTATTGGTTAGTAGGTGAAAATTAAAATAAGCTCTAACACATAATTATACATGATTGGCAAGAGCAGAATTTTTTATGAAGGGCAGACAGTGCTTTTAGAGAGAGATAAACACTTTTTTCTTTAGCAGGCACGCAGAGCCAGAGCAGGGAGATGACTTGGCACTATATTGACTGCATGCTTTTATCCTTTCGGCTGCTTAAGTTCTAGGAGAAGTAACTTGAACAGGACTACAGTTTAATACACTGAGGCTTACACAGAAGGTATTATTTCCTCTTTGACAGGGTCCAGTGCTATTTTTACGCTGTTTGATAGAGAGCTGCTGTTAGGCCTCAGGGAAGGAATAGTGATTCTTTAAGTAGGGCTCTGCCTAACAGCAGCTTCCTCCCTGCTGCCACTTCAGCCCCCTTCTCCAACATAGGAAATGCTCGAGTCTCCTTTCACTTTAAAAAAATACATGTCATTAACTATCTCTTTGGTAATCTGCCTAACAAACCCTGGTTTGTTTTTGCAGGACGCCTAACTCCAACACCAGCCACTCTGTTTATTAGTCCCTTCCTCCCCACTCCAGTGCCCAGCCTCCCTGCCTCCTCAATCACATGTGTTGTTTCTCATTTAAATGAACAGTTGGATTCTTTTATTTCTTACAAGTGCTGGATTCGCCTTATCGCCCTCATTCCTTTGGGGGTTGCCAATTGGTTTTATCCACGGATGTATCATTTCTCATGCTTCCCTTTTTTCTTACAAAGAGAAAGAACCACTTCGTCAACAAGCCTCTCTGGAGTGGAAGATTAAAAACCTAGACATCACCTACCTTGCAGCGCTACTCCCAACTGGGTTGTGTAAAACTCAATTAAACTTGTCCCCATTGAATACTGCATTACAGTACATTAAACAGAAAATTCTTCAAGCGTGATGACAAAGCTTGAAACCTTGCCTCAAAGCTGTTCCTTGTAGCTTTCTTTAACATTTCAGTCTTTATGGTGCAAGTCTCCCGTTGACACAACTTTAGTCCAGCTATGAAAAATCACAGAGCCCCACAGGGATTAAAAGAGAAGGAGGAGAAGGGGGGGAAAAATGGAAAAAAAAAAAGAAAACCCTGTCAAAGCTGGTCTTGGCACTTTCCTTAGTGTATCTATTGAAACTATATCTCCAGCAGACTAGAACCTGAGAGGTATTAGAGAGACCTATGAACAACCTGACAGTTTAGAATAACAATGTGCTCAATCTCTTTGGTTGCCCTTCTGTATTTCCTGTTGTCCAAAAGAAACAGTTCTTCGCAATCTCCTCTAATTAAAAAATTTACATAACACCCTAAGTTTGAACCAAACTTTGAATAAAGGAAGGGTACAAATCTGAAAAAAAAAAAATTTCAAGCCAAGAATTACAACCTTCTCCCAAATCCAAATGTTAGTACTTTCTGAGGAAGTGTGAATTAAGGTCCAAATTCAAAGTTATGTGTCACTGCAACTGAAATACCAAAAAAATTGCTGCTAGCGTTTCAAGTTTTAGTTTCTTCTCCTTATGAAAGGATGATAACAAGTTTACAACAAATTTGTTTCTGCTGCTAAGAAATTGTGTGATCTCAGGTAGAAACAAA
This sequence comes from Oenanthe melanoleuca, assembly GCF_029582105.1. Lineage (NCBI taxonomy): Eukaryota > Metazoa > Chordata > Aves > Passeriformes > Muscicapidae > Oenanthe > Oenanthe melanoleuca. The sequence continues at coordinate 19,028,054 of NC_079335.1, forward strand.
TTTGCAGTAAAGTAAGAACTGGAAAGATCTCAAATTCTAAGGAACTACTCTAAGGAACTCTCTAAGCTGTGAGTTGACCATGGGATAAATAAAAAAAAATTATATGTTAAAATTTCCCAAAACAAGAGTTATCCATGCTGAAAAAGAAAAAATAATTTTTAGAAAGGGGCATATCAAATTATTTCAGAAAAATTCCCACTTTTCTTACAGAAACCTAAATAAATATAGCCATGTTACATGTCAGCACCTTTGACTCCAAGTATATTTGAGTTATCAAAAGTCTATACTGATTGAGTAGTTACATTTCAACAATCACAATATCCTTCTAAATAAATCTTTATTCTCTTGACTTTACAGTGATAGTTGTAAATAGACATGCTGAGCATCAAAATCCTTCCTAAATAATAAGGCTTGAAACGTTTGCTTCTTACCTCCTGCCTTAAAAGCATGGATACTGATACTGAACATCTTACAGAGCATTTAAAAAACACTTAAATCAAGAAAAATATTCCTGCATTTCAGTGACAAATGCTGCAAATCATACACTCAATATTTGGGCCACTCTGACATGAAGAATACTGTACAATTGTTTTTCTTTCTTGCCTGCTATTACTTTGGTTCATACTACATATTCTGGCCAGATAATACAAAAGGATTTTGAAGATGCCATATGATATGCAGGCTATCACTCTACAAAACTTACTTAGCAGCCCAGCTACGTGTAGTTAAACACTAGATTATCACACACAGACTGCAATATAAGCTCTGAAAAAGGAAGGATGATGCATGCCATTTTCAAAAGGGAACTAATGCAAATGTAATTAAGTAAGCCACATATCAAAATGCTGGATTCAGTTACTTCTGGCAGTTCCTTTTCATTGCCTGAATTCTACATGAAGTCCTATGTGCTTTCTCTCTTGTGTTTTAATTTGCCAAAGAGCCCTACTGCTAAGACAATATTTAGGAGCTATGATGAAGGGATGTCAAGGGACTTGTAAGTCTCCACTGGTTACTTACCCTGACTAGTGACTTTTTTTTTCAGTCTCTGGAGGGCAGAGTTCACTGTCATTGGGTACATACAATTTATGGTACATTGTACATGATAAGGAAGGACTACTCAGAGATGTGGTTCATTCTTCTTTAGACATTTTCTCTAGGCACCTGAATTTCTGCAGAGTCAGAAAATCAGGAAAGACATGAGAACAATGAATGAGGAAAATTATGGGATGGGTATTTTGCTTCACTTCATCCATTTTGTACCAGTAGATGCCAATGAAGGTAACTAACTGTGATGCAAAAAACAACAACAACAAAAGAAGACTGCACCAACTAAAGGCTATACACTTAAAATATTTTAAATATACTGAAACATTAACAGCTGTTCCCTTTGTTAAGGACACAGCCTAACTGGTTTAGTGCTATGAAAGAAGTCTATTTTCCACACAAAGAATATTTATGTCAGGATAAAGCAAAATAATATAGCAACTGTACAAGAATACTGTTTAAAACTCAAAGTTTCCTTTAACAATATTACAGGAAAGTAAGATTGTTTGCCAAGTAAAAATAATGTTTTTCTTCCTCAGTGTTTTTTTCTTTTTACATCCTCTACTTACTGTATTATTCTACAAAACTCTTTCACTTAGCAAATATTAACCCATTTTCATGACACTTGCCATATGAAAATAAATAAAAATAAGAGGAACAATGTAAAATATTTTTTATTGTGTTTAGTTGGGCATGTGCATCCACTAGCTAATTCTGAGGGCCCACAGCAAATTAATTCATTGAAACATGAATCAGAGGCAACCTTTTACAGGGATCTGACAAGTTGTTACTATGAAAGTGATACAGTTTGGTAAATCAGGTGTTTGATTTGTAGCATACAGCTAAAATCTATTTGGGCCATTTCCAAAAGACAAAATAAATTCAGATTTACTGTTAAAAACTGCAGGATCTCTCTTTCCCCCAGTATCCAACATTATTAATAATAATAACTAACTAATTAACTAACAATATTAGTGACTGGAGTCTGGAAATTTCAAAAGCAAATTGACTCAAGTTTTCTCTAGAAAGAAAGAAGGTAAAGAAACTAAGTAAAAACAAAGAATGCTTCTGGATATTAATGGCACACTGTCATGCCAAAGTGCTCAAAGAAAACCTCTGCTAATCAGCTTCTGTTGATTCCTCTGTAACATCAACGTCCCAGAGATGACACATGGGATGTGATCCAGCCATACAAGACTAACACAAAAATATAGCAGTCCTGAACTTAAGAATTTTCTTCAATATCTTCAGCTTGAAGACCAACTCTTAGATCTCCTGTGTATCAGCTTAACAGCTGAAAAGAATCCCGTTTAAGAAAATGCTTTTGTTAAGGAAAGTACTTCCCAATGGGTGCTTTTTGGAGATGTCTTACTCAGGAACTGAATTCTCACTGTACAATTAATCTATTGAATGTTCAACCATTCAAATGTTTAGCTTTTGCAATAATTAGTGACACACTAGCACTAGAATCATGTTTAACTTTCCTGAATGTGTTCATATGTTCTTAAAGAGAAGAAGGTCATGTATCAGCTCATCACTTTTTTGGAATCTTCTAGCTGAATATATTATAGAGCTTTTTTAAGTGTAATTGTTCCAAAATTAATTTTTTCCTGCTAAACATTAATCTGTTTAAAAGGAGAGAAATGCCATTTTCAAAGAATGATTTTTATGGTTCTGTGAATATTTTTTAAAGATATCAAAAAATTCAAGCTGCTCAATGTCCAAAGTTAATCTACTTATGTCCCAGGTTATAAACTAAGATCAAATCAATAAAAGAGACTATAGAATATAATTTCTTTTATATATATTTCTGTAGGAAAAAGGAAGAACAAATAAATAATGAATTTTAGGAAGTGTATCATAAATACAGATCACCAGTGCCACACCTACATAACGCTGAAGATCATATTGTGGCAAGCTAGAAAACTGTCGTGCTTCACTTGTTATTGTACACTGGATAAAATGGAGAAATAGCTGGCATGTACAGCATTTTCTTCACTCATTGCAGAGCTTCTGACATTTAGGGATTTACACAGAAAGGTACATGAAAAGAGAAAGAACCATATTTAAAGAATCAGCCTCAGCAGATCAGTTGAGAAAGTGCAAAGGACCAGAAGTGCCTTCCACGAAAGAAACAAAAACAGTTAATTCCTTAAACAACTAATAAAATTTCAACTTAGCTAGTTAAACCCAAATAAAATATATAATACTTTGCATGACAAACAGTAAATTGCTCCTGGACCACTGGTCCACGAAAAACTCAGGATGGGGTTCTGAACCTACAGCCAATGCTTGTTTAGCCCTAATTAATTTCTACTTTAGGAGGGAATGAAAGATAAAAGTCTCAAAGTCATACTTCAGACTACACTTCCCACCAAAGTAAGCCACTGAAAAATATCATTGTTTGTGATTTTATACTTCATTTGCTCCCATGATAAATATAATTTAATTGAACCTTAATCATGGAACTGGCTTAGCCTTAGCAATCTGTCAGTCTTAGTTTAAATTTTCATTTAATTGTAACTTGAAAATGTGTTTAAACCTCACATAATTTAAATCTATTAAAATGCACGTGCAGTCACCATAAAAGTAAGCCTGTTCACATTTAAAAGAACAGATTATTAATAGAAGATGCACAGTGATCACTTGATGCCAGCCTTCTCATTTCCCAGTGTAAAACATTTCCTTTTCATCTCATACTTTAAGTTCAATTGCCCATCTTATTCTGTCAGCAAATGCTTTGTCTGGCCAAAGACAACACTATTTCCTTTACATCTCCCATGCTTCTTTTCCTACCTCTGAACATCTGCTTCAGCTAAAGACCAACAACAATACTTCATCTCAGTTTTCAACTGAAGTTAGCAAGGCTTCACCAAGGGCAAGTCTTGCCCAACCAACCCAGTGACTGCATCAGTGGACAAGGCAAGAGAAACAGATGTCATTTCTCTGGACATGACTGGCATGGTCCTCCACAACATCCTGCATTCTAAACTGGAGAGAGATGGATTTGATGGATGATCTTCAATGTGGGTAAGACTATGGTTGGATAGTCACATCCAGAGGACAGTGGTTAATGTCTCTGAGACCTAATGGACATCAGAGAAAACTGGTGCTGCTCAGGGCTCCCTGTTGGGACTAGTGATATTTAATAGCTTTATTAACAACACAGACAAAAGGATTGAGAGCACCCTCAGCAAATCTGCAGAAGACACCAAGCTGACACACCTGTGGGTGACACACCTGAAGGATGGGATCCATCCAGATGGATGTGGACAAGATCAAGAAGTATCCCATGGGGATTTCAGGAGATTTAACAAAGTGAAATACAAGGTGCTGCACCTGGGTCAGAGCAAGCCCTGGTATCAACACAGACAGATCAAGACCAGCACTGTTGAGAATAACTTGGGAGTGCTGGCGGATGAGAGGCTGGAAAAGATCCAGCAATGTGCACTTCCAACCCAGCAAACCAAAAAAGTCCTGGGCTGCAGTGTGGGCAGAAGGTCAAAGGAGGTGATTCTGTTCTCTTTCTCCTTTTCTCTGGTGAGACCCAAGCCAGAGTGCTGCATCCAGCTCTGGGGTCCCCAGCACAGAAAGGACATGGAACAAATCCAGAGGAAGCCACCAAGATTAGAGAGATGGAGCAAACCTCTTACGAGGAAAGGACAATAGAATTTAATTTGCTCAACCTGGAGAAAGCCTTGGGGTGACCTAATTGCAACCTTCCCAGTACATGAAGGGAGCCTAAAAGGAAAATGGAGAGGGACTTTTGACAAAGCATGAAGTGACAGGCAAAGGGGAATGGCTTCAAACTGAAAGAGAGTAGGTTTAGACTAGGTATTAGGGAAGAGTTTTTACTGTGAGGGTGGTGAGATACTGGAACAGGTTGCCCAGAGAAGCTGTGGATGCCACATCCTTGGAAATGTTTAAGGCCAGGCTGGAGCTTTGAGCAACCTGGTCTAGTGAAAGGGGTCCCTCTCCATAGCAGGATGGTTAGAACTACATGATGGTAAGTTCCTTCCAATCCAGGCAATTCCATGATTCTATAATTCATATTAGTCAATTCCAGTCAACCCAATGATTCTCAGTTTTCTTAAAAATGTCTTCAATTTTTCAGGTCTTGAATAATTAGTGCACTGTCCTTATATGCTTCTAGTACATTATTTATATATATATTCAATTGTAAAAGGAAAATTTCAACTTGTGTGTTTCTACATCACTAATCTCAAACAAGAATTCTTCATTCACCAGAATAAAGTTACAGAGCCCTGTATGTATTACCTTATTGCATTTTGACTTTTTAAATAAAGAATTACAATGGGTACTTAATCCATCTGATACATCTGAATAAATGTGACACATCTGAATAAATGTCTCTTCTACTTTTTCTAATGCAATTTAACTTTTCAACATTCATTCTACATTGGTTTGCATTCCAAAAATTGCATATTTTTCTCTATGTTGTCTTCTATTTTCACCATTTTATTGCAAAACTAACATTCTTCTGTAATTTATAAAGCTAATAGCAGTAATTTTCTTAAGGCTTAACAATGTTTGCCAGGACTTATTCTATCTTGTGAAGTAGTTTTCAAATAATACTTCCTCCTAACGACTACTATGCTATTATTATACTAGTATAATATAATATAATATATAATATATAATATATAATATATAATATATAATATATAATATATAATATATAATATATAATATATAATATATAATATATAATATATAATATATAATATATAATATATATACTAGTATAATTGTTTAGAATAGATGGAGCCACCCATGCAGAAGTATGTACTGCAGCTATAGGAAGAGATTTCAGAAACTTGCTGCTTGAGTTAAATACAGGCTGAGGTGTTTAACTGAGGCATAGATTTTAGTTTCTGTTTATATACATGTATATACATGTATGCAGGTACATATGCCTACATAATATGATATTATCACAGGAAATTATCTTACAGGGAATTTCTGCTCCAGAACAAGCCTTGATTCTCTATGCCACAGACCAATTCAATCCTGTGCATCACCACTCAATCACAGAACATCTCCATGAAATCTGCTTCAACATCACAACTTCAAATATCACAATCTGAGCATGCTCTAGCATGGATTATTGGTTGTCAGCATCACATTGCCCCATATGCCCTGACAGAATGAAACTGAAACAAGAAGAAAAAAAAAAATCTTAAACAGCAGTTTTTTCCATGTTTTTTCTAACATCAAAATAAATTACTTTTTGAAAAAGCTGCTGAATTCTCTCTGTGTTTGTAGTAACAAGAGCTCATTCCTTAGATATTAAAAACATATTGAAGCAGGTTGCTACTTTTCCATATTTTCTTCAGTTTCTTCAGCTGGGAAGACAGAGGGGTGCCCCAGCCCTGGTGACAAGAAGGGCTCCTGTAGGCACCAGGAACACCCAGCCTCAAGTGCAAGGAGAGCTGCAGTGAGTGACTCCTGTATTTTCTGCCATGCTGGAGTTCTTCCTGCAGCCTTCAGTCTCCCTTCTCCCCAGTGCACTCTACCCCCTCATAACCAAAGACCAGGGTGCAATTGCCACTGCACCAGGAAAACCAGACGTGTCTGCAGTGCTGGCCTCAGCACCACAGTGCCCTGCTGTGAGCTCCTGCTCCCTGTGGCCTCTGCCCACACTGGTGAGCAGAGCTGCAATACCACAGGAGGAGGAGAGAAACGCTGGCATTGATCTTTGGATCAGAGAGTACACACATTGATCCCCAGGATCAATAGAGAGGTCAGGATTCAGTCACACATGATCTCCAGCTACAGCTCTTAAGCAATTCCTGAAAGATGATGGAGGGAAATGCATGGATGGATGACTGAGGGTTACATTTTGATCCCATTTTCTGTTTAAGGAAACCTACACTCTAGAAGAGCTTTTTTTTCAATTGCTTTTGGCTCTGAATTCTTTTTCCTGAGCATAAAACAAATCTTAGTGTCCCCAGTATTGCAACACAAGCTATCCGTTTCCTTTAACATTAACAATGGTTTTAGAACTTCTCTAATGTCAGGAAGCCTCCTTAAGCTCCTAAATTAACAATGAGAACAAAAAAAGCAAAAATTGCTTTAACCCAGAGTCTAAATATCATCAATAAATAAATTAGCCAGGATCCAAAATATGGCTACAGAGATTGAGAACAGAGAACTGCTGGCTCTGCCATTGCCTGTGCAATTACCTGCTGGAGTCTCCAGAGTAACAGGAATAGGAACTTAGGGACCTAATAATAAATCACTGGCTTGCAGGTCAATTAAGTGGCCTAGAAACACTTGGATTCCACCCATTGTGCAATAATCCTGGCCTTGCTGGTAAGCTGCTAAAGACAAAACACATCCAACATGATTTTAATGCTGCATTCCAGGTAGCCCAGCTCCACTGCCCACTTGGACATCACACAGGCTGCACATCACACAGGTTTTGCTGGGAGCTTGGCACCTTGAATGCTACAGAAGGGTCTTCCCTCACTAGCACCAGGCTTAATTCATTTGGAGATAAGGGACATAGAATTCTCACACCTCAGTGTCCATTATACACAACCACCTTGAATGGGGGAAGAATAAATTTCAACACTTTTCAGCTTTTGCTTTTCCATGGCACACAGTTAGTTTGTCTTGTATCACAAATACACAGTAGAAGTATTTAATAGGAATCACTATCAAACAGGCTGCAGAGGAATCCAGCCCTGTTTCCTAACATACACACAATTTATACTCAGCACCAATGGAGCTGCCTGCAAAGAATGACCCAGGTTTGATATTAGGCTTCTAGGTCATGGCTTCACCTTGACAACAGCTCTTTCATTTCAAGCTGTAACATTTGCCAGGATCCCTAAGGTGTTTTCATTTTTGTCAGGAAGTAGAGGGGGAAAAAAAAGTATGAAAAAATGATAAATCTTAATTCACAAGCTACAGGACTATCTCTGTGTCTCCAGCACAAAACTTCAAATCCAATCCAGGACCTGGATGTGTATTAGGAGGCTGCAGATTTAAACCTTGTCCACCATGATCAAACTGGATTTATGGAGCATCATAACTCTCCAGACACCATCCAGCAGCTTATTAATTTAATAGACTCCTGTCCATTCCATGATGTTCCTGCCCTGACAGTCTCTCAAGATAAGGTGAAAGCCTTTTGACAGGACAGAGTGCATATATATTTTCTTCTGTTTTCTTGTGGATGGGGCTGTCGACAACTTGAAATGTGTGGCTCAGCAAATTTGGGGTTTTTTTTCTTCCCTCTTGCTTTGTAGGGAAGCTGACAGAGGTAATGGTACTATGGGTCCCTGGGGTCATAAGGTTATTGCAGTCCTCAATAGTTACTGAGCATAATGTGTAAAAAAATTAATTAAAAATAAAACACATTTAGCTTATGTCTCATATCCTGAAAATAATGACAACATTTTTCTTAAAAAAAAAAAAAATCTAAATGACTGATTCTACTGCAATTGACTTAGAAAAATGAGGGGAAAATACATACATGGGAAAAAAAATCTCTTCACTTTGTTTACATTTATTGTTTCCAGTGGTCTCAATGTAGGAAGCAATGTATCTTTTCATGTGGTAGCACTGTGAAGTGCAAACTGGGCTTCTTTTCCATCCTGAACATGCTGAACACTCACTCATAGGTGAGTTTTAGACTCAGTTTACAGCTTTTTATAGCTTCAGTACAAAATACATAGTTCCATGCAAATCATGTCAGCATTCTGCCTTTTTCCTTGTCTCCTCAAATGAAAAATAATTCCAGTTTCAAACTATGAAATACACTACACAATAAATGAAAAGAACATAAGAAAAAAACCCCAAATCAATAAATATATGAGAAAAAAATCATATCATATGGCTGCTACATAAATGAAATGCACTAATAATGAACAAAAGCATTTTCATATTAGAAGTGGAAATTTAATTGTATTCCAGTATTTCCTGTCATCTTCCCTTTATTATATATATGCTTAGAATGTAAAGGGCATGTAATAATTTACAGTGTGCTATTAAATGCATATCCATAAAGCTGCATTAAAGAACCTTTTTATTGTTGATATTAATAAAATATACAAGGCCCTGACCTCTAACTCCCAAATAAAAAAATACTCTACTGGATCTATTCACAAAAGCAAAAGGTAAAAATAAGGAAAAATCATTTTCCTTACAGTCCAGCTCTGTGAGTTCTTAGAAGCTGAATAGTGTCTGAAGTAAGTCCACAACACTGTGACTGCCATCAACAAGCCATAAGAGCCACTAGTGATGGAGGCAAAATATTTTCTCCTTCTGTGTCCAGCAAGGAAATTATTAGGACTGATTTGGAATATTTTCACTCATAACAATGCCATTTGGCATCTCACCATCTTAACATCCCTGCAAAACCAAACAGGAAGCCTGGCATCTACTTACCAATCCAATGACTGTGAGTGCAGATATACTATTCTCTGTAAACATTATGCACATAAATTATACTTCTCCAGAGAAATACTTTGCAATTTTTCAATATTGTGTAAAAAGGAATTTAAAAAAAGCTCTTCCATAGACCTTTGATATTAGGATTCACATGAGTTCTGTTAAAATCAGTGGATATAAAGAAAGAACAAAAACCTTTAGCCCCACCAAAGGCTTCAGCACAATGCATAGCTAATGGAGGCATCCAGTAGGAGAGCAGATACTGCAGTTTAGTGATTGTCCAGGTGGAACAGACTTAGTAAATTTACTCAATTTGCTTTTTAATAGTATGTGGAAAAAAGCCCTTTGCAATCTAAAATATATGCCCCAAGTAAACCTTTGGCCTACTAAACAACTTGTTCTCTGACCCAAACCAAATTATACTCATATTCTAATGCAGCAGTGTTTAAACTTCTTATGATGTTTGACCTCTGTCTCATTAGGGTCCCTGGTGCTGTATGTCTGTGGTGCAATGTACCATTACATTGCCTGAAGTTGCAGGAGAAAAAAAAAAGTATTAGCTAGCTGAAAACTCTCTTGCTGGGGAAAACATAGTGTCAAGGATCTCACAGAACAATCAAGAAAAATAATCCTGTCACTAAACAAACATTTAAGTATCCTTCTGTTGCAATAATTGACTATTCCTCTGTGCTAAAAATTAGAATGCTTACTTTAAATTAGCAAAATAATTCAAAATTGCCTTCAATTTTTCTGAGTGGTTTCATGTAACCCTTTTACAATGTCTGTATTTTTAGCAAATGGCACATATTCAGCTAAATAAGCCACCCCAGTATCAGTGAAATGAGTATCCAGTTACGTGTTTACTGACTTATTTTATATGGGGCTCAGCAGCCAGTGGAAGCCCCAGAAGGGTCGAGCACAGCCTTTGCCTCCAGTCCTGACTTCTGCCCTGCCCTCTCCTCTGTGCTGCCTTTCCTCAAGCTTCTACTAATAAATTAACTACATGACACAATTTCAGCGCGGGCAGCTGTCATTTTAACTAATATAATTCTGTAAATCCACCCTAGCAGGCTTCTTCTCTATTGTGATTGGAGAATAGACATTTTTGGGCAGCTTTCAAAAGCCACATCTGCTCGAGCATCTACTCCTTAGCTGTGCGGAGCAGCACTCCCCGAAACTCCCTCCCCCCGCTCCCCGTTTTTTCTGCTCACCAAAGGAAATGACAATTCTCGGATCTCTCCCTTAGGCAACATCCTCCCTAGCAAGGATTTCGTTATATCGCTCAGTGGGCAGCGACTGTGATTTCACTTAGGGAGAGAGGAGGCTTTTCAGGCACTCGGTATCCCGTGTCCGCAGCGCAGCGCAGGCAGCGGGAGCGCCCGTGGAATCGCTCCGGGAGATGCCAGCAGTGCCTGCGCAACCCGCCGGGGCAAGGACGGCATCCGCATCCTCTCGGAAACGACACAGGGCAGAAACTACTCGGAGAGGCCAGGCAGAGGAGGAAATAACATCAGTAAATCACTAACGGGAATGCACAACCGAGCACTGCCTCACACGGACTGAGACTGGCTGGCTTAGCAGACGTGCGAGCCGCCGCCTGCAGCACCTCCCTTTGGCAGCCGCACCCGAGCACGGCACCACCCGAGCCCAGCTCCCACCTGCCCCTCCAGGGGCAGCAGCAAGGCCGGGTTCCCCACGGCAGGACGGGCAGGAGCCGCGCCCGCGGCGGGCAGCGCTCCGTGGGACACGCCACGCGTGCCGGCGCTCCGCACCAGCCATCCTGCGGTGCCCCGCAATCAATTACTGCTATACCACCGTCATTAATAATTTTCTTAATGAAAATGATTCTGTTGATCTCCGTTGTATTTTAATTATCAGAGTTAAGCATAATTACACTGCAGCTCTGAGCTGGCATGTAGACTCCTTTAGGGCGCAATTTTGTTTTAACACACTGATAATGTAATTTTACATTGTGTCAGTTGTTTAGTTATTATCCAGTCGTACAATTCCGCTGTATTCCTGATAACAGATAATAACCTTAGCACCTCCTATATCCTGAAGTCATTTAAAAAGCAATATTGGAATTTCACAACTAGCTAACTTAATCGCCTTATGATTTTATAATTCTCACAGCTAAATATTTGTACAGACACCCTGTTTTAACAATGCCACCAAACATACAGTGTCCATACATTTCCCATAAATGGCTTAAATAATATCTAGAAAAATGTCTGTTACATGAGCATGGCTTTTAGTCTGTGCAACTGTCTTTTTTACACTGTTTCTATTCTGGTCGGTCATAATTTATTTTTTAAAATCCTTGCTGTTTCAGTGAAAGATTTGCAGGAAATAAATAACCCAGCCCCCTCCTAGCTTGTGGGGAGACTCTTAACCGTGGTCTTAGAGGTTTTTCAGGTCTGGTGGGAAAATCTGTTAGGCAAAAATATTTCTAAAGTACACTATATAGCAATGGCAATACAGTTCATGCATTAATACTTCCTACCACTGTAATTTGCTTGAATTATGCTGAAGCTTTTTTTTTTCTCTTTAAAGAAAACATATTGCTAAATAAACTTTAATTCATAAAACCTGTCTCAAATCTCAGTTTCTAGGAGATATCTCAAATTACTGACTAGACTTTCTGAAAGTCCATTTTTGAAACAAGAGAAAATTTTATCATAAATATTAAAAAAACAGCATTCCTTTTGAATGTAATTACAGTAGTGAAAGTTTCCTTTCAAAATGGAAGAAGAAATTTAAAAAATGGAGTGGAATAATGGCATGTGCCATGAGTAGCTAACTTGTATAAGAATTTGTAAAATGGGATAATAATTAACTATCCCTAATGAACTATTTTTCTCTTTTCTATCTTGTCCTGGTACTGGGGAAAGGTAATTATAAAAAATACAAGTAGTGATCCTAGACTAAACTGAAAAATTAGAATAGCACTTATTTCAAACAGTGAATATTTATTTCATAGCTATTCACTTTGAATGTACTTTGATGCATGATTTTAAATAACTGGTTTCTCTATCTAAAGATTTGTACAGAAGATAACTTGTAATTGCACAGTAAAAACTTAGAAATATAATCCTATATGTGTACATAATAAATAAATAACTAAATAAATAACTAACTAAATAAATAAATAAATAAATGCATATATGTATATATGCACACATATTCTTTGTCTGTTTGTCTAGGGAAAATATGAAGTATTTTATGCAGAGAAAGGACAGCATTGAAGGCAAACAGGGACTTAGCCAGCCAGCTCAAATTCTCTTTCAATAGAACCTACTCTAGGCTCCTGTCCCTGTGATTATTCTGTGTGCAATATGTGGGTGACTACAGTGCTCACAGCCTCTAGTGAACTGGAAATCATACTGACATTCCTATGTTCTCCTGAAGGATCTGGGGAAATTCTGCTCTCAAAGATATCTCTGTAATGAGCTAAAAGGAAATATGGCATGTGCTTCTGAGTCAGCAACTGATCAACCAGTACTATGTACTCTTAGCCAATTCTAAACTTATCTTCGTCTTAGAAATGTGCCAATTTACTCCACTCATCTCATCTTGAGTTTAGTATGGAAAACAGCTCCCAGGTGACCAAATCTGCTACATGGACAATTCCACACATTTGTTCAGCTAATTGCTTTCAGAAATAAAAACGTATTGCTAAGCAAACTAACAAAATTATACACATGCAACTACAACATAACATCAAATTACAGCTACATGCCAGCTGACACCGTTTCATTAGAAGTAATGGCACTATAGGAGACAGAAAGCTAACACAAATCAAAGCAATGTAATCTGGAATGATGAGATACAAATTGAAGGAAGAAACATTATTCTATTTATTTATTTTACCATCTTCTATTTGACATTGTTTTGTGATCCAAGCCAATTAATCTCTCTAGTACAAAAATCCTAACAGAGCTCAAGGCAAGGGTAGATGCCTAATGACTGACAGCAGCCACCTCAGAGTGCAAAGAGAGGAACAGAACACAGTGAAAGCAAAGCAAAACTTACTTCCTGCATTAGTTTAGTGAAGTAGCAGGTTTTTAACATGTATTTATCCTCAGATATTTCCTTAACTTTAGTTATAATATGCATCTATGGTAGAGACAATAGAATTCACCTCGAGTACTGTTTAACTGTCTCATCATACATTGTTAACAAGTACTAAAATAACCAGCATGATCACCTTTGAATGAAAATACTAACATTTTGGGTTAATCAGATTGCATCAAATTGAAGCAGGTTCTTACTATTTGAGAAAAGAAAAATGTTTCATTTCAATAAAATAATTCAGACAGGAAAAGCAGTGTTGAATGAATTAGTTAATGTTAGAAAAATACCTTGAAGATTAAAACTGGTAAATATGTGCTAAGCATTATATAGCTACAAAAAGAATATAATACTGGATAAGACATCACCCTATGGGAATTCACATGAGCTATCTTTTGGAGTGAAAGTAGTTTCTCACTACATTAAGAAGTTTCTGCAGAAAAGTTTGTCTGTGAGTATTCAATATTATGAACAGCAAATTGCAGCTCTGAATTTTCATGCAAAAACCTTCAGTGTGCTTGTTACTCAGAGCACTTTGCTGCTTCTTCCACTTGGGCTGCAATCAGCAAGCTGTGAAAGGAGGGCAGCTCAACCCTTTTTAGATCTGAGCCCAGTTCTCTAGTACTGCAGGTGTTTCAGGTTGTAGAATGAATGTGTTGACATTCTGTAATTATAACAGAAAGAATTTATAAGACCCTGGTGTGCGACTCATTTTTAACATGCAAATTCCCTGTTTTCAGCGTTTCAACTTTCAAAGGCTTGTGGCAGTTTAAAGGCAATCCTCTTATAAGTGTATAAATTGCAATGATTATAGGAACAAGTTGTAATTGTTTCTAGTAAGTTTTTAGGAGTCTTTGATGTTATGATTAATGTTTTGTATGTTAATATATTGATATGGCTGCTTATTTGCCTGGATGCTTGTATGCTGAAATGGTCACTAGGTTGCCTCAGCAAACAAATCTTTGATCTCAGTAGGTCTGTTTGGTTAGAAATAAAACCTAAAAGAAATTAAAAAAGAACAGTGTATGTTCTAAAGTATTCACATAGTGCTGAGATTGGTGATTGAAATACAAGGAAGGAAAGTCACAGTTTTGCAACCTGATCTGTAGGGTAAATGCCAAACACAGCTACACTAAGTTATTTTTATTCCATATACTCAAGTGGTGTTTTGTTTCTCTCTCTTTCTTTCTAAATGCATTGTAATGATCCTGTAGCTGCATTTAGAAAGCTTTCACAGTGACAGCACAAGAGTGGTGCATAGACCATGGTGCTATGGACCCAACCCAAGGCTCTTTGTGCTGTTTCAAGATGCAAGACAAAAACCTGTGCACCTTGAACCAAAGGAGATGTTAGATGTGATGGGTTAGATACAGCAGCTTTGGTGGGCAGCCTTGTAAGAACTCATCCTGACATGAACAAATCTGAAAATTCACATAAGACACAAGTGATACCCATTGCCACTCACCAATGCACTCCAGTGAAGCATCATCACATCATGCTCTATGCAGACTGGAATGTCAGAGGTGGCAACCCTGAAATCCAGTTCCATTTATCTTATACTACCATGCTAACATAAAGCCTTTTCATAGTCCAATCAAATTCTCATTCGTCATACGAAACTGGATTTCAGTTAGTAGTCCACCATGTAATGTAAAATAAAGAAATGATATCCAGTATGCCCAAAAAGAAAGTAAAAAAGAATTGACCCATTCAAAGTGTATAGGTTTCACTGATGTTTCCCAGAGCAATGACTCTCAGAGAGAAATGGAGGGTATACATTTTATGCTAGCTGATGTAATTCAGTGTTTATAAAGCATTTAATAAACTACAGGTACCATGTGGGGTTTTTATATCATTACAAGAAAAAAATAAAGGCAAAACCAGAACATGGAAGAAAAATAGGAACAAAAACTGACATTAAGGGGAGACTTAATGTTAATTTTCCTAGTATGCAACAGGTATATATTTATCTCAGTAGGTTACACAAGAAAGTAAAAAAAAAAAATCAGTTTGTGTTTACCTTTGCTGTACACAATGCAGTTGTTTTTGTTGTCTTCTACTCCTTGCCAAGTCACATCCAGCAGCCACTTGGGGCCAGCAGTCAGTACCATAGGGACTGAAGCCTTTGTCTTCTGTAGGAAGGATGATAACAAACAGATGCCGTTTGTTCGCCTTGATTAAGAACTTGAATAATAATGGTAATAATAATTTTATTTGCAAACAACAAAATCTCAAAACCCATAAGCCAAAGTCTTATTCCCCTGCCTCGAGATTTTTTTTAGAGAAGACATAAGCAGGAAGCTTTAGTTGTTTCATTGATTGAATGGTGAAACTATTATCAAGGATTTTCCGAATGATATTGGATCAGATCTCCAAGATTACAAATATCTCTGGTGGCTGAGAATTATAAAGGGAATGCAGATGACTTTCACAGCAAAGAGCCAAGTGTTTAGAAGTGAACTTTAGACACATTGTACTCATAATCAACGGGATCTCGCTATTTCCTGAAACAGACAGGAAAGAATTTAAAGAATTGGTATCCATTTCAAAGATCTGTCCTGGGTAACATTTGAATTATCATAGGAAATTGTTCTGAATGGATAATTTTTTTCCCTTTTGCTATGTGTTGATGTGTGATTTTACTATGTCTGAAATAGTAATAATGTTAATGATTGACTCTAAAAAGAGTATAAAACAAGTTGTATTAATACATTCAAAGACTTAAAACTTGAATCATCCCACCTGAAAGGCATGCAGGCAATTCACCATCTCCTGTCTGTATTTCAGATTCTATACTTAGAGAGTTTTTTATTTGAGGCGATAAGGCAGAGGCCTCAAATTTATTAACACTTAACTCCTTTTACTAATCAAATGGCAAAAATCCTGAGTTTGCCAGTTTGTGGCACTTAGACTTCTATCATAGATAGTTCTTCTCCACTGTATCAAGAACAAAACCACAACAGAGAGTACAAAGTAAAACAACTACAATATAACTTCTAATTGTTTTTCTGGGATATAATTCTGTCCAAGACATTCCAACATTTTGTAAGAGAATTTAATTTTTTTTATACTCCACCAATAATCCTCCATTTGTCTCAATTTTTTTTTTTTTTGTGATAATCTGTATTACTGACCAAGATAAAAAATTTTACGACACAGAAAATCATATTTACATGGACATTGCAGATGTTTTGCCAACATTTATTCCTGATAAGTAATCTAGAAATGTAGGGAAGAATAAAAGCATTTACCACAGAACATATTACATTCACAAAACATACCTGAAAATATTTATTGCAAATCAGATATTGCTTAAAATATTTTAGTCATGTAAGCTTAAATCAATAATCCTAAATAATGTATATTTACTATAATTACATTAATATTTTAATAATGATGATAGAAAAAGATCTTATATGTCACAAGTCTTCATATTTCTGTGGGTTTTTATCTGTTTAGACTCTAATAGTGTTTTATCAAATACACTACTTCTTACTTAATTTTCATTTTCGATTTTACATTTTTCATATGAATGTTTGTGTATAAGTCATACTTCTATATGCACTCCATTACATTATTCATCTTCCCTACGTATTGGGAAAAAACAGACAGAAATTATGAATGAAATTAGGAAAAAGGAGTGTGACACCTAGCAAAAATATACCTACCTCGTGTAAAAACACTGAAACAAGAGACATGTAATGTCTCAACTCCTAATATTGCTTTCTCTATGGAAAGCTGCAGAAACTATGTTTTGCTTATATGAAACATTACAAGAGTCAACCTAACTGCATGCACTTGTATTCTGAATTGGAATTCTAATTAATAATTGACCAATAAATTAAAAAATATATTTTTAAAAATTTGGTTAAAGTTTCTATGTAAATTATCAAGCCTGACATCAGTTATGAAATTGGTGTAAAGCATACACTTATGGGCTACATAGAAAATAACAACATAAACTAGGCAAGAACTGAGAAAGAGATGCAGCAGATGAGATGAAGGGTAATCAAAGTATGATCTCTATCTTCTATCATAGAAAAGTCTGAACTTTACTGTAATTGACACCAAAACAGTGCCAAGGCTGCCATGGAAATAATTTAGAGTGGCTTTCCTCACACAGCTGAGAATTATACCCAAATTGAATACAAGCTGTACCAAGAATGTTGGCAACTATGGCTGCATAGCAATAATGAAGAGGAGGATCAGGACACACTCCAATACTTGCTGCATTTCTCCAAGTGCCATTTCACTCAAGCCTTTAATATGTTTTTGTGCTTATATGGCTTTCAGTCTCTGGTAATCCCAAGTACAATCAAAAGACAGTGAAATATTATCCAGCTAGGAGAATTTTCCAAATACACCACAAATAATTAAGACATTCAAAAAAGTTTTCTTTTTCCTAAGTTCCCAAGTTAAAAAACAGAGCAAACCAAAATTCTATCTTTTAAGTGCAGAAGGTATCATCTATTTAATTTTTCACAAGATCTAATTCCTATTTCTGGTTTACTTCTATCCAGACGTCTGACATTTCATTGTGTCTCTTCCATCTCTAAGGGTATTATCTGCATTAAGGTGGTATCAAAAAGCCTCAAATAATATCAGGATCTTCTTGTGCTGGGCAATAGTTTATCTACATAGACAGGACAAATAATATGTCCTGGGAAAGGATTATACTTAACCACATACTGCTGAGGAAGAATGAGATACAGAGATACCATTTGACTTTCTCATGGAGATTAATTTCTCCTTTAGTAAGTGGTAGGCTTAGTCCCAGGCCACTGCCCCAGTTTTCTGCAGAGAAGGAGAGGGGCCCAGGCCTCATCCCTTCTGAGGTGAAGCAGCAGTGGCAGCAGGTAGACTGAGTGCCAGCAGTCAGCATGTGGGTCTGCTTTGCTGTTCCCCATTTACAGGGCTTTTCTGGAACTTAAAGAACTCCATGGTTATCACTAAATTAGCTTCCAGGTCAGCTTGGCAGTTAAACCTGTAATCAGCTCTGCAGCTGTAAGTGGTCTCTAGGCACTAGAGATAGGCTGGAGGAGGAACAGGGTGTTTCATCTCACAGCTCTGCTAGCCCAGAACTGGTGGACACCTCAAAAGAATTTCTCATTCTCCCACAGCTCTGCTCCCAAGCTGCACAGATATGCAAATAAACTTATTTTAATATGAAAGCAAAACTTCACAAGACCCTGGCTGCTTGTAAAGCTTGGCAGCTCCACTGAGGGATACCAGCAGTGGCTTCCCTTTGATGCACCTTACTGGCATATTGTGTGAGCTGTAAGGCAGGTCAGGACCACAGCAGCAGCTCTTGGGGTCTGGCATCCTGTGAGGTTTACACATTCATAGGTGTTCACCACTGAGAGAGGCTTGCTCTTGTTGTGCCTCATTGCACAGTGAGAACTGAAGCAAGCCTGCTGATTCAGGAAAGGCCATTTCCTTAAAATGGTTAAAATGAAAAGACCCCAGTCCAAGATAACAAGAAGCTATGGTTAAATCAGTCATGCCTTTATCACCTCAAGATTAGACTACTGCAATGCGCTGTACCTGAGGCTACATTTTAAATCCATTTGAAAGCTGAAGCGGGTGCAGAATGCAGCAACCCGCTCCTAAAGCAGGATATCGTGCTTTGAGCACATCACACCAGGGCTTTGTCATTTGCACTAAGTGTCTGAGGAATTTTAGGCACTGGTTACAACCTCTGAAGCCTGGCACCTGTCTGTTTGAGATACCTAATTGAGACCTTTGTCTCAACTTTACAACCACAGCTGAGAACCACCAAGGAACAGGAAAAACAGGAACAGGCTGTCTTGGCTTGACACCGAAGGAAGTCTTGGCAGGGCAACATGTTCCTGATGACAGCTCTTTTACCTTTGGGACATCATCCTACTTGAATTAAAGCATGTTCTCTGCGTCTCAGAGAGCTCTATGAAAATCTTCCTGTAATTCATCAGATGTATTTGTCATACTGCAAAATTTAGTTGGTCATTCCCAAAATAGTGGTTGGTAGGTATTACTTACCTTTTGTTTGGGTCTTGTTACCACTCTTTTGTCTGGGTATTTTTAAAGTTCTATCAGGAATATCTCTAGCTTAAGGAACGTATCTTTCTATACACACACACAAAAAAAAAACCTTTCTTGATACAGAAGCAACAATATTGCAGCTGTTTACAAATAAGGCTTCAAAAACCAAACATAATTTTATTTCTCCCTCCAAAAGAACTGCTACACATTACTCAAAAGCTTACAAAACATTCTCCCTACTGCCCATGTATAATCACAGGGATCTGCTAACATGGGTGCCTGTAAGATGGGGCCATACAGTAATTACCTCAAATTTTTCAAACATTATAGACCCACAGTGTTGTTCATTGCTCTACACTAGGTACATTCTACACTTGAGCAATGTTTCCCTGAAAATGCAATTTCTGCTAATGTTTTCATGCCATAACTAGACAAATTTGACAAGGACAAGCAGGGTCAAAAGTGTGATCTCTCAGGGAACAATTAGAATTAGCTAATGAGGATAAAAGAGGTCAGGCAGGCATCCACTTTTCACTAACCTCTGAAGCAACTGGACAAACAAGGAGGTAACTCTCAATAAATGTTTATATTCAGTCAAGAGGTTAATGGAGATAAAAATAGCCATCACAGCCGGCCGAAAATAGTTTTGCACTCTTGCTAAGTGGAATCAGTGCTGACAAGTAACGTTAGATGGGCTCTTCCCTGCAAAGATTTCTAACATATGATGTGTGTGGCCTGGCAGAAACTTGAGGAAACCCCCACGCTTTAGAAAAATAAGGCATGATCAAGTTGTTTGAAATCTATGAAATTCTGATGTCAAATGCCTGATCAGTGCTGGCTGTTTCTTCAGAAGCTGTGCTACTGAGCTCATGTTCAGTAAGTCACTGTGACATGACCATCCTGTCCCAGGCATGGTGTTCCAAGAACTCTTGGAACATTATTTAAGGAGATATACTGATACTCAAAGGCTTTGTTTCCTACTGTATTTTGGTTCCTGCAAACAGATTTTCTTCCTAAATCTTCCAAAGAGCCTGAGTTCCCATGAAAGACACAGAATACTACCAGAATATCTTCATGACCTTGGAGAAAGTTCCAACACCCCCTGGGCAGAGTTAGTTTATATAGTCAATTAAAACCAAGAGTGTACTGGGAAGAGAGCTCTAAGTATATCTCAGGTGCCTTCAGATATGAGTCTGGGCTAGCAAAACACCAGTTAATACAATGATGGAGGTTTCTACTTTGAAATTCAATTTAAATGCAATTGGATCATCGCAGGGTTGACATGCTGAAACTGCAGAATATCCCCTCTAGAGAGGTTGAGTTCACCTTTGATGATCACCACACTCAATTTAGCAAACTTTGTAAGCTCATTGAACCAATTCAGTTGGGAAGAGCTCCTAAGGGTCATTCTGGACAGAGCAATAACAGATATTTGTATAGGTCTCAGACTACCCTTGATTAACTAATATTTGTTTTAAGATGTTTTTGAATAATACTCACACTGACTGTCTAAATGCATTTCTTTACCTTGTAACTGATTACAAATTCATGAAGCTGTAAGACAATCCCATCCAAACAGCCCAATGGACAAACAGAGATCACATTTTGTTGTTCATTTGTATGCAATCAGCTGGACTGTCTTTCACTTTCTGCAGCTTTCCTGAAAACTCTTATCTTTTTCCAAGGAGGATTCAGGCTTGGAAGAATATTTATCTCAAGGGCTTTTCTGGAAAACCTGCCAGTCAAGGCCTGTGGCAGCACTTCACAGTGCCACAGCTTTCTTTGCTAGACATGCAGAGGCAACTCCTCTCCACTAACACAACACTGGAGATGCCAGGAGGTTTTCAGTGCAGTGGTTCCATGCTGATGACAACATCACTAATTAAAGCAAAGACATGACAGTCTCCAGCTATAAACATCCACTCTGGAATCTTACAATTTCACCAGCATTTCAGCTTTCACAGCCCCCACTACGTCTGCAAGGGAGATCTTGAAACTTGAACTAAATGCAAAAGAAGTTTTGCAATCCTTAGTCCTTGTGGTTGAAAAAACCCCTCAAACCCACAAACTTTGAAAACCTGATACCAACATAATGTATGCAATTAATTTCACCTAAATCTTCAGACAGCATGGGATAATTGTTTCAGTTACTACTTTCCAACTTTATGGGATTCAGGATTTCAGACGAGTGTTCAAGAATTTATATATCTGCACAAATTGTTGCTTGAAATGGGCCATGAAACTAGTGAAGAAGTAAAGAACCATCTACTTCCCAGTATCTTTTTTGGTGATAGTAGAAGAAAAACATTGGTAACAGTTGAAGAGGCTGTGGTCAAACCAAAATCTTTAAACGTTTCAAACACAAAAAATAAAAAGGGGAATAAAATGTGCACACAGATGGAATCCCAAAAGACAGCTGGGATTCCCTGCAACTGAGAAACCCTGCTGTTTACCCCAAGAGATCATCACTTGTCAAGTGACAAGATTGAACATACATTTCACCATGTATTACTATTTACATTTCATCCACAAACCTAAAGCAGACCAAAGAAATTATTCAAATAAAAAAACTCCCACACCCTAGGTATGTTAATATTTTCCAACACTTGGCAATATTTTAAAATTATTTCAAAATTCTTATTACCATCAAATATGACTGCCTAATGCAAATTAAATGTGTGCTAAACACGGGGTTCAATTCATTTTACCAAATTAGAGTGCATTTTTTTTAAATCTGTAAAATATATATAAATCAAATGTCACTGTAATTTAGGTACAAAGCAATGTTGTCAAAAGCAACTTCAGTTTGTTCTTTTAAACTCAGGATACCCTTGGAACCCATCTTCAAACACTTCCCCAGTTCTAAGAACTTTTAAATAAACCCATATTCTGGAATACTTGGACCTAGCCAAGTCCTGGTGATTCCTTCTGTCTGCTTCTGTGGTCCTGGAGGAGGTGAGGACCAACTGATTGGATCAGGTATGAAAATCTGGAAAATGGACCTTGGAGCACTCGGTGATCTTCCACTGCCCACGTCATTCCATCTTGATGAGCTTTCTACTGCAGTCCTTCCTTCCTCTAAAGCCTTCACCTGGCCTCACTCCACAGTTGCTGCTCCCTTACTCTTTCCTCCCTCCTTTTTCTCCCATTTTATAAATACCTGACTATGTATGGATAACTTCCTTTCTCAAAGAGCATGGGATGGAGAGCAGTGTATTCTGCCATCACTCTCTTGACTTCGCTGTCTCATTTCATTTTTCCTTTTACTCTCTTTCCTGTTCATTTTGTACTTTGGGAAAGCAGTGTATATCTGTATTGTGTGTTTACACAATGACCAGAAGCAGGAAACCCCGTTCTTAGTCAGTGCTGTGATTAGCATAGGTGTGCTGAGGATATTCTGAAAATTGGCAATTCTAAGAGAATCATCTCTTGTGGTGAGTTGATACCTGTGGGTAGCATGAGCACTGCCAGTGTGTCTTAGTGTTCAGGTATCTGCCATGGGTGTTGAACCTTCCCACTTTACTGTAGAGTTGAATACTTTGGATAATACTATTTCAGAGATGACATGCACCTGTTCTGATGAAATCACACACTATATAACTTATCTTTAGACAAGATATAATGCAGTGCTGCTTGCACACTTTCACACTGAATTATCAGTGCATTTTTCCTACTGGGTTAACCTCACTGTTGTAAATTATTGTGTACTCTAAGAATTTCATCTCTTTTTTTACTAATGAGGCCATGTTGGTATTTGCCAGTAAACACTTTGTGAATGCACTTGCTTGGATGTAACTTATTTCACTTTTGCCAAACATTTCTCACAAAAGATAGATGAATACTCTGCTCAGTATGGCTCAGCTGCAAATCTGCAAACATTGAATTTACTCTGGATAGGTTGATGGGTTAAACTGTGGGATAAACCATCAGCAAGCTTCTGCCAGCTGGTCTCTCCCTTTGCACATGTATCATGTGGGCTTGGGGCAGTTAATGTGACAATAGTGATGATATTTCAGATGATCAAGGGGACAATTACAGATGTTTTTCCAGAAGATATGAAGGCATTTATATTGCATATGGATTAATTCTGCCTGGTCCCCTGGTCTATTTATTTACACCAAAGCCATCCAAAATGACTGCTGTATCTCCACCCTAGTTTAGTATGGTACTAAATAATTTCTAGTTTAGAGCAGTTTTGTATTTTTTTTTCTTTGTTATACTTTTTGTTATCCTGGAATGGATGATTTAAATCACCTATTCCAGAAGTCCAAATTTCTTTTTATCTAAGGAATAGAAAAAGAGGGAATTATAGGACAAGGGGGAATGGCTTTAAACTGAAGGAGAGTAGGTTTAGATTAGATACAAGAAATGTTTCACTACGAGAGTGGTAAGGCTCTGACACAGGTTGCTCAGAGAATAAGATTTCCTATAACTGGAAGTGTTCCAGGCCAGGCTGGATGGGGCATGGAGCAGCCTGGTCTAGTGGAAGGTGCCCCAGCCTCAGGCTGGGGGGTTGAAAATGAATGATCTTTAAGGCCTATTCCAACCCAAACTATCCCATGATTCTATGAATACATTAAAAACACAAAAATAAAAAAGGACGTGCATAAAGCCTTCTATTAATCATCCATTACACAGAACTATAGAATAGCTAGTTATAGATTTTTCTTATATATTTTTATTACTTTGTTTGGAACTGCAAACTCAGGTTGTGTATTTTAGTTCAGGAAAGTGAATGTTTTTGCCATGAATGGTGAGTAAGTCACACTTTAGCATAGTAAAAGATAACTGTTTAAAATTTCAACCTTTTTTCCTTTCTCAGAACTAAAGAGGGAGAAAATAAAAAGTTCTTTGTATATGCTTGTCCAATATTTTAACTGTATGAATGAGTGCAGCTGTATTAGGATTACATTTTCAATGAATATTGTGAGGTTTTTATGAAATACATATTCAAGACAAAGGCACTGTAGTCAATGGTGTAGGTGTTGCAGAGTAATTCTCTTGGTGATGCATTACACAATATTTGAACTTCACTGGTGCACACACTGAATGTACACAAAATACTATACATAAATTCCTCTCTAATTTGAAATAGAATTGCAAAATAGAAAAGAATCTATGCCTTTCTTGAGGACTTTTAAAGATTTTTATGCATCCTTTTATTAGCTATTTACATAGATCTCTTCACTAAGAGGAAATGTGGTACTTTAAAGTAAGAGCATAAATCCAACATGCACTTCTCTGCTCGAGTTTTATGTTTGTTAGAATAATCATTCAAGGTAGAAGTTTAACACATGATTCAACAACCAGAAGTCTAGAAGTATGACTTTGATTAATTATTTTTAGTTCAGTTAAAACATCCCAATTTATCTCATTTTAAGATTATCCTTGACATATTTAGAAATCCTAATGCAGATTTTATGGCCCACACCTATCCCTGATGGTGCTAATGGACTAGGCATAATGAATCATTCTAATTTGGATGAAAGGACCACACAACATTGTGGCAGTCCTTTAGAGAATTAAGGCTCAATTCTGATCTTCCAGACTTATGAATGCATTTTTGGGATTAGGCCACATATCTGTACATCTGTTGAGTCTCAAGGGGTGTATACTCAGCTAAGTATTCTGACCTTCCAATGTACTGTATCAAATGTGTGGCCTTGGGATATGAAAGGATTTGATTACAACTGTATTTTAACACTGATTTAATATATAATTACGGGGTAAAACCTAATTCCTCCTTACATCTTCATGTAGAAAATTCCATCACTATTAAGCAGACACTAGGATATTTTCTCCCTAGCGAGCGTGATAGTAAATGGAAGAAATTGAAACACCCACCCAGGATAATGTAAAATCAAGGACAATCTTCTTAGGGATGGCTTTAAAATCAGCTTCTTGTGTCCATAAAAAAAACAAACTTAAATGGTCTTCTGTGAGTGTGATGCTAGTTGTGATGCTGCTGCCTTGCACACGATACTTGACAGGTTATGTATAAATAAACTGGAACAAGGTTCCTTTAATGACTTTTACTATTACTCTATGCTTTCTTGTTCACAAGTAATGAGGAGAGCAATTAACTTTACACACACACTCTATATGTAATACTGATAGAAAAGTTTACAAATAATTGGAATTATCTGGTTATTATCTATTCACTTATAATTTCTGTTTTACTAGTATATCAAAAATGGAATGTTGTGACATTTCCTCTAGCCAATTAGAGTTTCATAAGATATGCTTTGTGTTTTTTCGTGTAAAATTTTGATTTTTTTTTTTATTCCACTGAAAATCCCTTCCCGAATATTCTCAATGAAAAAACCATCAAAATATTAAAATAGACTTCAAAAGAAAATAATTTCAATAGATTTTAACATATGATTGTGCAGTATTTTAGGGGTTTTAATTTTCCTTCCATACCATCAAATTTTGCATAGATTTTAAAATAAATAATAGTGGTATTAAGTAACTGATTAAAATGAGGATTTCAGAGAAAATACTTTCCAAAATTCTTTTTTTCCCCTCACTAATGTGATCTACCACAGATCTGAATTACAGATCCATGGTACTTCCATTTCCTTTAGCATTTCAGAAACCTTGGACCAAGAAGATGAATTGAGCAGAGCAGTAGCTTTACCTTGCATGCAGTTACTTTCTTCCAGTTGAAGAATATGCTGCACACAATCAAGCATTTTTTTGCCATTGCCTTGAAAGCACGAGGATTTTATTTCACTGTTCTCACACAAAAATGAAAATTAATTTCCCTAAAATGCCCAATGACAGATTAAAAGTACCCTCAGTTTTTACAGTTTTGTTGTGTAATGCAGCTCTCATTTAAATTATTTCAGTGTACTGATTAAATGTAGCATGACTAAGAACTGCAACTATGCAAGTTTCCATGAAAAAAAAGTTTCAAAGGAATGAGTGAAGGTCCTTCACTGGGATTGGAGATAAAGATGGAGAATCCAGCAGCAGGACTGGTGAGTACAGGGCTCTGGTTCCAGTAAGACTCAACAAACAGCTCAGATCAGAATCTAAAGTCCAGGAAAACAGCCTGTGGCTTCAAGATTAGCTTTCTCACACTATTCCTGAGTTAAGCCAGTACAAACATCATCATGAATGCATAATTATGATTATGCACTATACTATTGCATAATAGATCTTAAAATCTGGAAACAAAGAAGTAGTGTAGGAATGCTGTTTTCAGGCTTTTGGTTTTGAACACAATGAAGTTAAGGGTAAAAGACTTTCCATAAGGAAAAACAGCTCCAAGAATATGCATTTTACTTGGAAATTTCATACAGATAGTTATGAAACATTTATGCAAAAAAGAAGGAGTAAAAGGGAGATAAAGACCTGCTGGTATGTTTGTAACTTGAAAATAACAATGAACAAAGCCCAAACCCCTCCCATACTAACATATTTAAGGGAACTACAAAAACAACACTTGAAATAAGTAACAATAGACAAGGAAACTGGAAGCTTGACAAGATTACTTGAAGGATCGTTTTCTCAGAAAGAAATACACTTAATTTTTTTTAAATTCTTTGCAGCAAGGATTTCCCTATGAACCAAGGTTTGTTTCTGGGACTGATGGATATACACAGGTTGATATCCTATGTTTAAATGACAGTGTTGATAAAAGGGTGATTGCTTAAAGGGAGCTGATGAATTCATTCACTTCCATGTGCAGAAACAAAGCAGTGTGAATTTGATGAATGCAGTAACTGGGTACATCTATGACTAAAGACTGTTGGTATCAAACTCCTGTCAGTTGCCAGTTTATCAATGAAGCCACTTCAGGCCAGCAGTGCTGCAGCTCTGTGTTCTCTAATAGGACACCTTGGGACCTGTAAAGACTCTGAGATCACAAATCCAAGGACTGGTCCTCAAGTGGGAGTGGGCTGACTTTCAAAAGTAGGGAGCATCAAAAAGAACAACAAATTTGCACATAGGTCATATACAGGGGTCAGGTTAATTTTGTTGTTGTTGCTGTATGAAATGAAAACTCACAGTGGTAATAAGAGTCAAGCTGAGTACCACCACACTGCAGACTGAATTTAAGTGATTAGTAAACTGTTGGCTAAGACCAGTTTCACAAAAAAAATTGCTTTTTAATTCCAAAAGGTATTTTTTCCTTGAAGGTCTTCCCTGCTTCAAAGAACACCCTATCCAATCCAATAAAATAAAATCCTTTATCCTTCCAGTAAAATTTTTGAATGAATTTTCAGATACCTGAGGAAAAAGAAAAGAAATTAAAAAAAAAAAAAAAAAAAAAAAAAGCCAGCTTCCAAACGTTCCTAGCACTTCAAGATACCAATGAAGCCAATAAAAGGGAAAGAAAGACCCTCAGTTGTGTGTTATGGAGCCAAGAAAGCAACCTAACACCACAAAGCAGCAGAGGTAAATCAAGCTTGCAAAGAGCAAAAGCTTTAGAAATTGGCAGAATCAGAGACCAGGCTATCAAACCCCACAAGTTAGTACAACTTTATACCACAATTTCTCTTCTTATCACAGAATTAGGCATTAAAATACCGCACTACTGCAGCCACCATATCTGTTTCAAACAACAACCTCCTATCACTTGGCACCACGTGGCAGCAGCTGTTCAAGGCACCTTGAAGCTGGCATTCCAGCTAGGCAGGGCTTTTTCCCTGCTCCCAAGAGATGGGAGCCCTCAGGTGAGGTGTGAGGCTGCCATCAGCATGGGGCACTGGGCTTGTGTGGCAGCTCCAGGCTTCAGGTTACCAGAACTTCTGCACAGCTGCTGCTGTGCTCACCACAACCTTCTCAGTGATGGTGAACAAGCAAACACAGGCTACAGCCTCAAACAAAAGAAGCAGTGCTCAAACCCAGAGCTGGGGGTGCCATGGCTTTAGGCTCACATCAGCCACTGGGAGGAAAAAAGGGACCAAGAGCTTCTGCTCCATGCAACTCAGGGAGATCCAGCTCCTGCTTCCTGAAAGTTCAAGTGAAACTTGATTTACAGCCACACCTTGGGCAGCAGGCAAGTGCTGGGAGAGCTGAGAGAGATCTGGACAAAGAGTGATGGGAGGCAGAGGCAGGGGGCAGTGGGTTCCTTTAGTATTATAAAAATGCATCTTATTCTGTTTTTAATCAACGAACCTTATCCAGCAATCAAGGCAGATATATAATAAGCTGAGCTACTCTGTAAATCTAAACATTCCCCACAAATAGAAAAGATACAGCCTGAGCTCTCTGATTGTTACTACGGCAACTATCTAAAATGAAAATCTTGTTAACCCTTTGCATGCTGTAGCCACCCATGCATCAGTGTTAGCTGACTTCTGTGCACTTATCTCTCCTTTTTCCCCCTCAAGAAATTCATAATTGTATTGCTACACAGTAGTTATGCTCTGGTTATCCTGTTTGAGACTGAAAAGACTGTGATAGGTGGTAGTTTCATAGGTGCAGCTGAGTTTTGTTACTTGCTCATTACTGGGATTATAGTTCAATAAACAACTAAGAAAACAGAAGAGAAAATCCTTAGATTACTCCACAAGGCCTGAGATTTTGATTAAAACCCTGACAACTGGAATGGGATGTTTTCTAATAAACCATACTTCTGCCTTCTATTAGTTATGAAATGATTTGACTGTAAAAAGCATATTTTTCAGAGGAATTATATCTCTATACTGCATTAGAAACAGGCTACTTTTCAAACACTTTTTTTAAAGCTTCTCTTTCTTAAGTATTTCACAGAAGACTGCCAGGGATTTTAACAAAGTAAAATGTTAACCACAGTGCATTGAAAATTAATGGGCAGGTATTTGACTTGAAGAATTCCTTAAATGCAAGAAAATTTAGACAAAAAGAAAACTGACTTTCTAATTTATAAAAGTCACAGATAATATTGCAATCAAATTTATACTTGTATGTACCTCAATATTCAAGACAGTTTCATTATAGTATCTATTTGGTGGCACAGTTCTTATGTCTTCTACATTTCAGCATTGAAAACAACAGAAGCCATGGAATTTTTTCCATGTTTTCAAAGTAAAAGAAGCAGGACATGGTCCATAGACATCAATCCTATTGATTCTTTTACCTTCTGCCTACCAGGTAATCAATAGGGACCCTTCAGTACTGAGCAGAAATAGACTCTATGGAATTCCCACTATATTCCTATTGAGAGTGAAATGCTTAATTGTTATTTTACAGAATTACCTCATTCACTTAAAAAGAGATAAATTTAAAAGATCATTACTTGGATATTTTTCAGAACTGTACAACATATATATATATATTAATAAACAACATACTTTTCTATATAAAAGGAAAATCTACATGTAAACGAGCCTATATAACTTGAAGTGACTGAAGTAGTCTGGAAATTATCTTGAATGGTGTCCACATTAAATTGAAGGTTATCAAGCTTTCAATATACTAAAATAAAGGCACCATTCACAATAAAATATTAGTTAAATACCAGTACTACAGTACTCAGTTTTATTAAAAAGAAACACAGATTAATTTTAAGTTTACCTAGAATTGTTTGAAAGTTTGAGAAAATAATTGGTCTAAAAAAGAAACCAGATCCCTTAATAAATGTGTATGTCAGAGAATGATAGCAACCTTAATATGTGCTCTTCTTATTTACAGAAGATTGAACCTGTTAAAGTGGACAAGCTAACTTTACTTCTTCCTTCTTAATAAATACCCATGTGACAAAAAAAGCTCACAGACTTCACCTGCACTGTAAATAAACCAAAGATTAGACTGATGGCACTGGGCAAAAATGTCACTTCTTGTCTGATACAAATTGCTTTGTTTAATGTTGATAGTTTAAGATTTTGGATAAGAATGAGTGAGGTGCATAACACATGTAAAGATGGTGCTGGAATACACACAGGTAAGAAAATGTTAGAGAAGATCAACTTGAATTAGTTTCTCTGACTCAGGATGTATTCCAATTGTATTTTTCAACTGCTGAAACATTTCCCATTTTTCTGTAATTAATGTGATATATAGCATTCAAAGCAACTTAGCTTTCACATTTTTCAAAATTTATCATTTTCATAAATTTAAATGGACTACATTTTCCAGAGTCTAATTTCAAATTTACAACACTACAATCACTAGATTCATCCTAAAGGCTTTTCAAACATCAAGTCTATTTATCAGTATTGGCTTATTTCCCAGGAATATGACCAAAATAATCTAGAAATGTACTGGCTAGTCAACATACTACACATAATTCTAGGAAGGTATAACAATCCTAATTTTTCACTGTTTTATTTCAAGGAAGATTTTTTTTCTCTAAAAAAGCAACATCGTTGTTTGTTTATTTATTTTATTGTTATTCCTCCAACTCCACCTTGTTTCCATATTACCTTTAAATTGCTGACTTTCCCAAATTGGTCTGCTAACCAATTGACTTGAGGTCCCCATATCTCCTGCCAGGTACATATAGATTCCAAATACTTTGGCTATGCTGTAGTTGTGTATAATTATTTTGAAAGGGAAAGATTATTTGTATGTGATTTATTTATAGAGGTTAATTACAAGGACTTGTCCTCTTTGGGACAAACTGGGGTCAAATATTTTCCTCCCTGAAGAATCTCTAAAGACCTGAGGGAACTTCAACACATATTCCCCAGGGAAGTCTTCCCTTCTTGTGGGTATTTGCCCTTCTTGATCAGGTACAAAAAGAGTCATGGAGCTTGCAGCAGGTAAAGTGCTTTCTAAAAAAATTCAAAAGAAAGAGAGTATCATGCCCTGCACACAGTAATGATGAGATGGGAGAATCTGCTCTGTTACTAGAAATTGTTCAGTAAACCTCAGTAATCCAGCTCACAACTAGCTCATCATCTGACTGCACATCTCCATTTCTTCAATCTAAAATATTTCCTAAAGTCTAATAAGCAAAAGCTTTTGATAAAGCTACAAGTAACAGCCAACTTTTGGCAATTATCACTGTGAAAAAATTAGCTAAGCAACATATACTTCCAACAGAAGCAATGTTTCAGATGATTGTCATATGCAATCACTTGGTAGCTCCTCATTGGTGTATAAATAATGACAACAGAGAAGAATCTACAGATGCTGGAATCCACAGATAGTTCAAAGAAAACTTCATGGGAATATATTATTCAGTAATGAAAAAAGTAGTCTTTCCAATTGG
Source organism: Oenanthe melanoleuca (assembly GCF_029582105.1). Classification (NCBI taxonomy): domain Eukaryota; kingdom Metazoa; phylum Chordata; class Aves; order Passeriformes; family Muscicapidae; genus Oenanthe; species Oenanthe melanoleuca. The sequence goes on from NC_079335.1 coordinate 19,059,759, forward strand.
GGTAAATTTTTAACAACATATGATGACTATAGATAATACAAAAATAAAAGTTCAAAATCCTGAATAATTGTATTATGAACCTCTAAAGTGTTTTTTTTTTTTTTTTTTTTTTTTTTAAACTTAGCACTGGCTTAAAATATACAAAATAAAATATTCAGTGTAGTTTCATGCAAATGCCAGGTTCAAGACTAACAGTTTGCAAAGGCTATCAAATCTGTCCAGGTGTATCTGTTTGGTTCTGCAGTCTCATCTGTAGTTCCATAACAGACAAGCAAATAGACAACAGGTCACATTTTACTTCCAGTAACAAAGACAATACTCCCATTGACATCAAAAGGAATTATACTTGTGATTCAGATAACAGAATTTAAACCAATCTTTGCAGATCATGTTTTCTTTGGAGTTTCTTGACTGTCAGAGATTTTATGATGTTAATAATTTCATTTTGAATTTAAAGGGAAAAAATGTTGCTACACTTACCTACCCCCCACCCAGCACACCCTGTTCTCAAACACATCAAGCCTGATCCTTGAAATATTTATCTCTGTGTTAGTTCAGCTCAAAATACCAGAGAAGTCAGTAGGAGTTGCTGTGGGACAACCTTCAAGGATTACAGGCTTTGGCTATCATAAGTATTTAGTATTTATCTATAGAAAGAAAAAAATACCCTTTTTTATTCCATTGCTCTTTATAAAAGTTAACATTATTGGAGGTAAAACCTACCTTAATTTCCTTTACATATACCACCAGTATACACAGTTCATAGAAACTCCAGGACTAGTAAGGAATTCATAATTCCACTAATGAATACATTCAGTTTCTTTTTTCTTTTTCTGAAACTAATTTCCATCTAAAGGAGTAACAATCAGCTTAATCAGAGCATCAGGACACAATACTTCTCTCCCTGATCTCAGTGACACATCATTATTCATATCTACAAATCCATAATATGTCTGCATTATATGTTATATCTTATCATATATGTAATATATGAAAAGACTGTGATTGGAGAAAAATTGATAGAATCAAAGATGTACCAACTAAATACTTAAGAAGAAGACTAGAAGTTAGGATACTAAAATATTGACAGCATTTGAAGCATAATAGGGCATAATTAACTTGGAGAAGGATGCCATTACAATGTAAATAAATGCAGTGACATGCAGTTCATTCTAGGTACTAGAATGTTATATATCTGTGCATGCTGCTAAATGCATCCTTGTATGTTCTCCAGCATCATGCTGCAAGTGCTCCAACCAGGAGAGTCAGGTATACTTTTTTTTTCATATACTTTTCCCTGTCAGTTTTCTGCAGCTAAGAATAATGATGTATTCAGAGATTATGCTCATAGATTCCTGCAGCATCACACTTTTCTTGAGGACATGTACTTTGCAAAAACCTTCTCTACTTCTGTCCCATTTCCTGCTCCAATGTTTAAAAAACCTATGTATTTCAACATTCTTACTGAGTTATAGGTTTAAATCCTTAAGAAGATAAAAAGGTTGCTCAGGCAAAGTCTTGTTACCATTGTGCCTGCTCTCTAGGAAACAACAGGCCCTGCCCAAAGAAATTGCAAAGGAGGGAGCAAGCAGAGCCCATACTCCAACTTCTATTTAAAGCTAACTATATATATGTTTTTCCTACAGTTATCTCAGAGTATCCCTATTTTAAGTACTCCTGGTCAGCTAGGCTTTATCTTTGGAAATTCATGGAGTTTTACTTTACTTGCCCTAGAGTTAGATTGTATGAGGAAGGTATTAAAAATTCCTTTTTCTATATCAGGTCTGAAAGAAAACTCACATTACCTGAAATCAAAACAAAAATGGCATAAATTTGGCAGGAATAGATTTATTTAAATATTCAAATGATTTTTTTGAAGAATTCATCCATTTTAAAATCTGTTGCACAAATATACCATCAATAGAAATTACACTGACAGCAAACATACTCTATGGAAATAAAAACTACATAGAGTGAATAAGTGCAATACATGAGAAAAACCCTAAAATCATCCTCTGAATCACTGTTTTACTTAGCTAAAGCATTTAGAGCCAAGATGAAGGATCTAGATTCATTTAATAAACTCTGGCCATGGTGTCTTTTATCAGTAGAAGTTTTTCTAGTTTTCATTAGTTCTGAAAGATTTAATGCTCAATAGATTGAATAACTATAATTTACACTAGAAGATATTCAGGTTCCTAAGTCTTTTCATATATGAGTATTTTATCTTTTAGCATCCTTTATCTTATTTTCCATTATGTTCTCTTACACTTTGTATTTTACTTAGTGGTTTAGTGACTGGTAAAGAAAAAAGAGAAGCAAGATTATGAGAGGAGTCCTGAAATCTCCCTCTTTCTCATTCTGAACGTTGCTCTTAAATTCAGAAATCATTCAACAGACATTAACGAATCAACATTACTCTGAAGGATTACATTATACAACAGGAGATGCACTTGTATTATGTATTAAGAAACATTTGACTTCAAACTACATGCTAAAATCAACAGGAATATACTATCTTAAATACTTGAGCAAAACTCAGTAAAAGATACAGTAGGCAAACATTGTAGTCAGCTCAGCAGTGATTACCAACTCATGCTCCAAATTCACTATAAAATGAAAATCAATATTTCCACAAGTTCCTGCAACATAAAAGATAACCTTCATTGATTTTTCTAGACTTAGGCCTCACTGATAAAATCTAATATAAATTTTCAACCACGAGGATTTGGATCAGAGCAGGGGTGATAAGTCCTGCACATCTCTTAAGAGGTGGAGAATTTTTTTTTTTAAAGTGCACGTTCATACTATTTATAATTTGCCCTGTGCAAGTGAAAGCCTTTTCCACCAGCGCTATCAGGGATCTCTTCTAATTTTTATTACTGTGAGGCTAAAGCCTGTTCCAGATAATTTGGAAATTTCAGGGGAATTGTGATAGGGCTGATGGTGCAGCCCTGGCTGACTTGAGAAAAGAGCTAACCCGTAATAGCCTCCATGGCCGTGCTGATTAAATGTTGCCATAGATGAAAGGCCTGCCATCGCCGCAATAAATTAACCAATCACACAAATCCCAAGTCAGTGCTAATCCTTCCTTGATACTCTGATCCTCTGATCAGCTCAAGGAGGTAAAGAAACTGGCTTGTGACGCTTGGTGCTCTAACCCCTGGATTTCATGTACACAACGAGCTAATGATATCTTGCTGACCAGTTCAATGGGATGAACTCCTCTCACAACCCTTAGGGAACACTGTGGCCTTCTTTAAAAAAAATGACAAGCACATGGCAGGTTTTGTGTTTTACTGCGGGAAAACTAACCAGCACTTGTTAACTGTTAACCACAATAGGCATCAAGCTGACGTCTGCTACAGCCCACGGTACTTAACAAGTGCCAGTGATGGATTAAACAGGAACCAAGACACAAACCAAGAACAACTGTTTGAGTAATGGTGATTGAGCTATCCCCCTTTCAATAGGGAAGTCTGCTGCCTTTCCCATTAGACCGGCTTTTATCCCTTTCTTACAAATTTGGGGGGGAGTAAGGATGAGGATGTGTGTCCACATATCCGAGAGTGTACAAGAGAGGAAGAGAGAGTCCCTTTATTTCTTACTCTCAATTGTACTGCCACAGCATGACTATAATCAGATTTAGACATAGGCTCATTTAATCAATTAACAGAAGGCCTGAACACATGCAGCATTTTCTCATTAATTATGTGAATGCTGTCTTTCCAATACACTTTGTGAAATTGAGTCTGTGCAGCCTGTGTTAGTATACTTCATAATTGGGGAAACTCTTTTTTTGTGATAATTGGTTGCTAAAAGTAAGAAAGCTCTGGGGTTTGCCTCTAGGGCTTCTGCACATAAAGAGTTTTGAAAGTACTTCATTATCTCTCCTGGTCAGTTCTGTGAAATTAAAACTGTTTTTCCCTTCTTCTTTGAGGAAGTGGTTTGAAACCAGGGTTCCTAGAAAATGTCAGTGCATATGTGTGGTGTGTGTATGGGCATGTGTGTCTGTGCTCATGCAAACATCCACGGAAAATCACGTAACCCTGGCTTGTCTTAGGGACTGCCATCCCTGAATTCAACACAAACATGAAGCACATGGGTTTGATCACCACTATTTATTGAGGTGTGATAGGTCTCCAGATGTGTGGGTTTCATAACTTCTTCAACAAAGATTTATTTTCCAAACTTACACAATGAAAATCAATCATACTTGAGGAATTTGCTAACTTAAGTTTTGGGATGGTGTCCAATTGGTCAGACTAGATATAATTTATAGAATACATATGCTATTTGGAAGGGCCATAGCTAACTGAGTCACTATACTTATTACCTGTCTTTGCCTGTTTCACACATTTTTTTGTACGTGTGCATGTGCATACCCACATGTGCATGCACACGGGCTCTGCTGCTGCTGCTACCACAACCCTCCCTGTGACTTTCCCAGCTAACCTCTTCACACTGCTGGGCTCACAATAGCCAGTCCTGGAACAAGCCTCGTGGGAATTAATTAGTAAGAATAAGACAAGAAGATAGCGCTCTCTGCAAGCCATTGTGGGCCAGCATTTCCCAGTAATAGAGCTATCTCAGGCAAAACTGTTTTCCAAGAACAGCAGATGTTAGTGCAGTCCAGAAAGGTACTTAAAGTACATTTTATTCAATAGAACCACAGGGGTTGGAAGGAATTAAATGGGGCTCTTCTGTCAAATTTAATCCCTTTGATTTTACCTCTGATTCTTCATATTGGCTAATGTGTATCCACTCTAATGCTGCACTTATCCAAGTTAACTATACTGCACAGTTAATATTTTAACTTTTACTGGCTATCAGAGCTATACAAAAGATCACACTTTATGATGAATCATTAAAATAATATGCTTTAAAAATAATATCTTGTGGAAGTGGTTCTAACTTATGCAGAGATTCTCAGACTTGATAGCCCACGGTAAAGTTTAAAGTAAAATAATTTAATGAAGATAAAAGCAAGACTAGTTATTTATGAGCATTTATACTTTATGAGGATGGAAGTCATCCTTAGAAAGACCTATGCATGCTTTCAGTTAAAATCCCTTCCTTCATAATATAAATGTTTTATATTTCCACAATAGTATTACGTTAAGAAAAAAAACCCACTCCATCTTTGCTAAGTGAAGGACTTCTCAAAGGACAAATATATCCTCTGACAACTAAAGCAATGGTCTTGGACATATTTGATCCTCATTCTCTCCACACCACTGGACTTCACAAAACAACTCTAAAAATAACCTTTCAGTTAAGCAAAGTTGCACCATGTTTTCACATAACGATCTCCATTTGTGCCTGCACAAGTGAAAATGGGAAAATACACACATTCATCAGTGATTGCTCCAACAGACTGGGTCCCTGCTCTGAAAACTTCACTCACTAGCTAACAAAAACTCTATCTCCTGCTTTTCTGCAAATACCATGGATGGACTAGATTACAGTACCTTCAGAGAAACTAAAATAGCATTCAGAGAGGACATTTACAGTGCTATATTCATCCTTTCTCACCGAATCATAAAACTCATAGTACAGCAGGCACAGAATCCATTGCAATCAAATCACTGAAGAAGCCGGGAGGAAAGAGACCTTGCTCAATTTTACTTGGAATAGAGAAGGTGGACTTTATCCATTGATTATTTCTGCTGGGATTTTTCTGCTTTTTACTAGTACCAAAAAAACCCCAAAAAAACCAAACAAAAAAAATCCCAAAAAACAAACAAACAAACAAACAAAACAAAAAACAAAACAAAACAAAAAAAAAAAAAAAAACAAAAAAAAACAAAAAAAAAAACAAAAACAAAACCAAAAAAACAAACCAAACCAAACAAAAAAGCCTCCACCATCTTTGTATTTTAAATAATCCTCAATATATGCCATTGTGCACTCTTATTATGGAAACTGAAAAAGTTAAAACACACATAGATTGTCTTAATGTATGTGCAAGTATATAAAAACAGTTCTCTTCAGGTGACAGTTTCACTTGACTGCTTTTTCTCTTTTGTCTGAATAATGGTCCCAAGCAAGTGGATGAATTACTCACAAGGAAAACTAACTTCATTTCCATTTCCTACATTTTGATTCTGTCCCTGTTTTGATAACTCTTCACTCACCAGGTGCAGAGTGTTTTAAATTGTGGTTTCAAATGTGCTAATGTAAATTCCAAATCACTGGCATCCACAGAGAGGGACGTGAAGTTCATTCCCAGTGTTGGTGCTGTTTAAATTGTAGTATCACAATGGTATTTTAAGGTCAGCACCATGCTCAGAGAGACTTTACAAAGAAAGTGGGTTACTTAGGTAATGCACCTACACATGGCCAGCTCCCTTGGCAGATTTGCCACTGAATAACAAGGGTAGGAATGCAAAAATAAAAGCCTGCAAGAAGAACAGATTTTAAAGAAATAACTCACACATTTTCATCTGGAGGCTGTAGGACCCTCTTACCAAATTCTTTGTCAAAGAACAAAGTAATGAAATTGTAAAGTTTTTACTACAATAACCTTGGATCTCCCAGAGAATATTCACTGAAATATGACAGAGGTTTTTAATACCTGGAAGCACAGCTGCATTATAGTGAGGTCAATTCAGGAGCACTACTGATACTCTAGGCCATAATGACTCCATATGGAGCTGGACAGTAGCTGAGGTAATAAACTTTCACAGTGTGATTTCTTTGCTCAGTGCAATACTCACATAATTCAGCAGTTACTCATCTTTCATTCAGTGGAGAAGGCTTTTCCCCCCTTTATTTCAGAGTCACCATGTGCTCATTCTTTCCCCCTCATCACAGAAGGTTTACATAGCCAAAGAAAACATTAACTGAATTCCCATTTAAAAAAACCCAGAATTTTATGACTGTCTGAATGCAGTAGAAAAGGGAAATTCCTCAGTCCTTGACCCCTACACAAAGATGTTTCCGTTTGTCTTAGCCACTGGTGTTAAATGGATATTGGCCTTAGCTTCCGGAGTAATAAGACACTAAATGCATTTGAGGACACAGAAATAAGAAATTGGGGACAGCTGCGGACAGCAGATTTGGGACACTGGTATCATGTATGTAACAAATCTTTATTAATAAGTACATTAAATCCCATATTTTTCATTTATAACCGCTGCATAATTTCCTGTTAACACTTCATGTAAATTCCAGATAAGGTAATAATTTTTTTTCAGAATTCTATTTCTGTTTCATTATATGTTCTACACTCTGCCCCACAGGTCAGTCGCATGATTGAAGTTTTATGCCTCATTAAAATTCCCCTAGTTAAAACATGGAGACAGAATTTTGGTAATTCCTTTCTCCACAACTACAATTAACCATTCCGCTGGATTCCTGTATTACTGCAATCCAAGTTTAAAAATTACTGTATGGTGAGATGGTCAAGGGGTCTAAATGTCCTAAACATAAGGCTCTTATCTTTCTTTGCTCCAATGGCTGAAAAACCCCTGCACCACCACCTCCCAGTTCAGTATTTCTAGCTAGCAGCTGCTATCAGAAACCTAAATAACAAAAATATGCAAACTTGCACACTAATTCCCTTTGGAGATAGATCTTGGCTGCAGCCCTGTCATAAATCAGAGAATTTCGATATGAAATGAGGCAAGCAGCTCTAATCATTTCTGCATTTCAAATTGGATCACTGGCTCAATCACTGGGCTTTTTTAAACTGCTTGCCTAAGAGCAAATGTGAGGCGGGAGATAATTCTGAAGAAATCTCTTCTTTTGTGGCCGTAGAACTCTTTTAACTGTTTCAAGACTGAAGGCCACATTTCAGTGATAATAACATATATCTGCTGCGAGAGATATGGATCCTTAAAGACATCTTCCCTCTCTTTCAACTCATAGAATTCCATCAATATCTGCATATATTATATATATTAATATATGTGCATGTGCATATGGGTGTTGTGTGCATAAAAAGAGAGGGAGAGAAAAGAAGAGAGAAACATCTGACATGTAGCCTCAGTATATTTCCCTTTAGAATTTTCTCTTCTGGCTTACTCGGTATGGGTTTGAATTTCTGCAATGACTGCATAGTTAACTTTGTACACATATACCCAGGCACTTCGGAAATCTATTTAACGATGAAAGCAAAACGGAAAAGTAACCCTCACCTGCCCAGGTTTCGGCTCAGAAATAAATCAGAATACAAAATCAAGGTAAACAGAGATCTGTGATAATTGTGTATGACCTCCAAAGGCCTCCTCCTTACCCATCAAAGTCCTGAAATTCTCCTTTATTACACTATTGATTTTCTATTTTCATGCCTTATCTAAACCCTGAAAACAATATATCACAAAAATTACCCTTACAGTCAATTACTGTGCAGGGAGCATCCTCTTGACTCGCTGTTTTTATGCCCAGAGTATCCACTCTTTTTCACCCAAACAGTACTACTGGCTCGTTACAGTTTCAGTGTCCTCACCACAGTGCTTTGAAATTGAATTTAACTCTATTATCAGCAGGCTTTTGTAATCTCATGTAAGCCTAATAGTGATCAGATGGAATTTTGCAGCTAAGCTCCCTGCATTTTGAGGACTAATTTAAAATATTTATATTTTTCTTTTTTGTTTTAGACAGTAAAAAAAAATCACCTAACCAGGTTTTATTGTCTCTTATTTTCACCTTCTAGTCTATATTCTTTCTGGAAGCTGAATCCATAATATTTGATACTTAATTTTCTGATAATAAAATTTAGTAATTTGATTAATGCAATACTGATCCAGATGATTTTTTTAATGATTTTACTATCACTGCACAGTGCCAGTGGTGCAGCCATAAAACAGATAACATTGTTTTGGTTTATCTCATCTGAGTATAAAAATATACTGATAGGTAAGAACATCCCCAAACTCTGCATTGCCACCCACGCTTGATTCTGTCAGGGTTTAAAAATATGTATGTATGTATATATATATATATGTGTGTGTGTGTGTGTGTGTGTGTGTGTATATATATATATATATATATATGTATCTATTCTTATTTCAGACATCTTGACAGCTGTAAGGGCTATACTGCCAGTGTTTTCCTATTCTCCTGCCATGCACACATAAAAAAGAAATCTAAAGAACTCCTGTAATGATTGCCAGAGTATATGCTGAGGAGTCCAGCTCACCAATTAACATATCCTTGCACCCAATAACACTTAATACTGAAATCTGGAGCCAGCACATCCATGGAGGTCAAATGATGCTTCGGGATCTACTGTGCTTCACTCTCCTTGGTGACAGATTTGGCTTACATGAATAAGGCTCAGAATTCATTCCCCCTTTGCCTGAATAAAGTCTGGAAGAAGGGTAAATCCAAGAGTGATCTAAGATTTCCAGAAATCCAAGCCTTTAATCACAGTGACACTGGCTGGGACCTACCCATCATCCTTGTTCAGCAGCTGCTCAGCCTGCAGGACCTGCAAAATCAGGCCATGAAGCAGCACACTGAAAACCAAAGCCCAGTAACACCAACACCCAGACTTCCAGTAGGTTTTCACTCTTCTGTTGGAAACAATACATTCAATGTTAATACATCAAGCCTCATGGGGTCTTGCCTGTTAAGTTTGAGGATTTGAATCTCATGAATGCAGAATCTGCATTGTTCTCAGCAGAGGTCACTTTGCTGTGCATGTAGGAACATGCGGGTGGCTTCAACAGCTTACAAGCGTAACAGAATTGTCAAACCCATTCTCAGCTCACCTCTGTTTCTTCTGTGTCTCAGGGCATGCAATCCCAAATCCTTGTGGTTCAGTGGGGAGTTACAAACCATACCCCGTTGCTGTTTCAGGAGCAGAGTGTTTGGTGTTACCTCTCTGACTCATCTAACCATCATCAAGAATAAATTATGATGACCTACATTACTCCTCCCACACCACTGATATTTTTCTGCTCAAAAAGGGTGCAAACTTCATAGCACATTAGCACATTAGAGGAAAGCAGCCCTATACCAAGTCTGAAATTACTCTCCAATGTATAACATGCATCATGATTTAAGTGATTAAGGAGGTGCCAGCAAAAGTTCGATTGAGCAATCATTAGTCTTTTAATGCATGTTATCATACTTTCCCCTCTCTCTGCCTTGGTTTAAAAAGGCCTCATGATTAATTTCACCTTTCTTCTAAAAATGTGCAAGCAAACAGTTCACTACAAAGTTTTGATTTTAGGTTGATTTTCTGATAGTATCTATTTCTTTGCTTACATTTAAAATCTGTGTCCACTCAAAAAAATTAAATTCAATCTAGACAATATTGAAATGTTTAAAGGCTACTTCTAGAGAACATTAAATGAAGGTAAATTGTAACAATTTTTAAGAAAAATCTTTTTTCATACGTATGTTTCTCAGAATAACTGGCTGTGGCATGGCTGTGGACAGGTGCACAGATCTGCAGAATGCCACCAAGTTACACATTTTTTTCTCTAGGGATAAACAGTATTTTTTTACTGGTTATCTCAGTGCTGATGTTGTTGTTATTTTCCTTGTCAGCACAGCAGAGTGAAATAGCTTCTTTGAGCCAAGCTGTACAGCATCTTCTCAATTATTAAAATTCAGTGCAATGTTACTAAAACCCTAATAAGTTATAATATAATGAAGCACTCCAGGCTTCACAATCCTAAAAAGTATTAACCTAAAAAGTAACATGATAATAGAGGAATTCAGGTGAAGAATGGATCTTCATGGTATGTCACAGAAATGGCCTCCTTTACACACAGCCCTTTTGACACTTGTGGGAAGGGGTTTTCTTCAGGCATGGGACCCCCCAAAGCATTTTGAAGGAAATTTCTCATTTGGTGGAAAATTCAGGCTTCATATATCTCCCTTCTTTTCTCCTCCCTGACTTCACCTTTCTAATTTACATATTCAGAGTAGAGAAAATGTTACAACAGATACAAAGACTGGACATGAAAAAAATAATAGTCACATATTTTGGTGATAAGTGTTCTATTCTGGTTGTATTCAATACACTTATTCAGTGTATTCATAACTTCAGATGAAAATCAGGGGGATTCCAGAAAATTCCATGTCTTTTGCTGTTGAGATACTGAATATAGAGGAATTATATGAAGAACTAAATACAATATGGAGAAATTAAAAAAAAAAAAAAAAAAAAAAAAAGAAAGCATCAGGATCCACAGAATGTAAGGATTTCACAGCAATGCTATGTCAGTAGTCTCACTCTACACAGTGTTTTTCATTTTCAATTCTTTAGTGTACATATTTTAATAGGTCACTATTTAGATCCCCAAATATAATAGCATGTTTTACTAATTGCTGCATGAAGAGTGTTAACTTTCACAAGCCCTGGATGTTTTAAACTTTAATTACACATAGTTAATATCCAATAGAGTTGTATTTCATCATTGACACCTTTATGAGGATTTCTAGCATCCCACTTATTGCTCTATGCTCTGCCTTTCAGGGCTTCAGGCACCATTTCCATCTCCTTACACTCACTGCTAAAGGCACCACTAGACATGTCAGCAGTTCCTCTGCCCATCACAGACAGGGCAGACATGATCTCACTTTGTACTTCAGACAACTTGTTGAACAACTCTTCTTGGATGATATACATCTTCTGAGAGTTTGGGGTTTTTTGTGTTTGCTTTTTGTTTTTTGTTTTTTTTTAATCCAAAAAGCTGCAAAACTCCTTTAAGATGAACCCCCCCTTTCACAATGAAACGTGTCTGAAATTCTAAACCTTCTCAAAATTGAAACACTTCTCTAATTCATTTACAAAGATGAGTTCAAAGAGAAGGCAAGAAGGTGTGCCACAGCCTCAAGGAAACCAGAGTCATCCCAGCATTGCCTACAAGTTCCTAGACAGGCATGGATAATGAGAAGCCCATCTCTAGGCGAGGTCTTTCCCCAAAACTTTTCTCAAGCAAAATCACTTCCCAGCACAGAGCTCACTGAAGCTGTGGCAGCAAGACATCTACTTCTCAGTAAAGACAAATACCTAAGGAGTGATCCAAATGCAAAGGAATAAAGGGCACTACTCAAACTAAATGTATTAAAAGAAAGGCATATAACAGGTTAAAAGAATTATTCCAGCCTCTTAATTTCAACCGAGGCCGAACAACAGTGACTTTACATTTTCCTGCAGCCTTACACAGTCAGCCAAAAATGTAGCTAAAAGCTTCTGAAATAAGGAGATTCAATTAAAACAAGCACCTTTTTTTCCAGTTCAGATCAAAGGTGACATATTTCTTTTAAGGTGCTCTTTTGAATGGTGAGAAAGAGAATAGTACTTTAAGTTAAAAAACCATTTTTTCCCATTCTGCTTTCCATCTCTGCTTCATTTTACACAGGAATCTTTTCTCTTTACAATTCAATGCAACATGTGTAAACATGGATTATACCACATCAGAAACCAAGTTAGCTATCTCAAGAGAATTTGTATCTCTGCTGTGTGTAAGTAAGCAGATTAATTCCTAGATCAGGCATTACCTAATGCATTTTCAATTCAATTTCTTCTTTTCTTTCTGCACACAAGATCAGGGAAGTGGGATTATTTTATTAATTTAACTAATATTTTGCATGTTTTTCTCTGTTATCTTTCTTTCCTCTAAAATTTTTTGTTAGCTCTTAGTGAGTGATTTAATATGAGCAAGGATGTGTAAAGACAAGAGACTGTAGCCCTCAACACCTCACAGAGAAATAAATTACATGGGAGTGACAAACTTTTCCTCCCAATGCACTACTGGAAATAAGGAATTCTCACATTTTTCAAACCCTGATCTACAGCAGCACAACCTGCCTGGGGTAAGCTCAGTTATTGTAAGAAATTTGGGAGAAGATTATTTATTCATTAACATTTATGCTGCTTTTATGGAAAATCTCAGAAGTAAATAATGAGCCAGTCTGGTTTTATTACAGCAGTGCCTGCTAGCACTGTTTGAGGTAAGGGTCTGTCAACATATCACAAAAGCATGGGATTTATTGTGTAAGATCAGTCCACTGGTCCATCCAGCCTGCTAGCATGCCTCTGGTTGTACCCAAGTCTGATGCTTAAGCAGAAGATGGTACAGTAAGCCCTTAATACACCTGACTAATTGTGTGTATTGTTAAACTTGGGCAGGGGCAGAAGCTGGAAATTCCTTCTTGCTCTCTGCTGTGCTCATTTAATGCCCAAAGACTGAAACTGATTATGTCCCTGTAAGCAGCAAAGTAACAGACAGTGCTAAAAGTATAAGGATCCTTTTCAAGTCAGTCCTACAACTATCCTAAGGAATGGGTATGCTATCCTGAACTCATCATATATTTCTATTTTACATGAAATTACTACTCAGTCTTTTTTTCTTTTACTATCCTTAAAATCAGTTCTAAATGCTACTTCCAAGCAATTAACTCTAAATTACCTGCTTGGGGTGGAGATGGAAATGAACATTACAAAAATATCTTGAAGATCAGTAAGAAAAAGGACAAAGAAATTAGAGAAAGAAGAAGGAAACACAGCTGAAAGAATAAACAAGAAGAGATTGGAAAGTGAGGAGAAAGGCTAAGGGGCAACTACCAGAAACATAAATAAGAGATAAATATCAGGATATGTGGGACAGGAGAGTGAAGAGCCAAGGGAATCTGTGTGGCTGCAAACGATGCTGAAGGGAGAGACTTGTTGGGGTATGGACAGAGGAACAAGACAAAGGCAAACAAAGCCACTGACAGAACTTCACCTTTCCACAATGCTCCAGACTCTCTACTCTTTAAGACCTCAAGTTCTGCATTCCAGGTGATCTTACAGAAATATTCAGAAGTTCAGAATAGGAACAAGATGTCAAGTAGGTGTGTATGCATGACAACATGGAACAGCAAAAAACTATATATTGTTAAATTATCACCCAAACAGGACAACAGGAAGAAAACCAAACATGAGAGTACTATCAATGGCTGAAGCTGATGAATATCTCAGGGAATTTGGAAAGTTTTTGACCTCAGCTAAGGACTGCAAGGACTTTTATACCTTTTGAGATACATGCTATAGTTGGTATTTCTCCTGCAGAATAATTTCCTTCATCCAAATCTGACCTCATCTTTGTCAGTATCTGCACAAATGAAGCAATACATACCTTACACAGTTATAAGGGGATTCTGTACATATTTTCAAACTCCCCCTGTCACAGAACAACCCCACCTAAATCCAACCAAACAATCAAACAGGAAGCAGGGAATTTTTTTTCTTAAAGGAGTAATTTTTTTTCTCCCTAGACATTTGTGAAATTAGTTATTTTAGTTGTCACCCCTTTCAGAGAATGATGTTCATATCTAAGGTTAAAATTAATACAAATGACTGAAGAGGCACAGCCTCATTACAAAGGATTTATACACAAACCCTCTTATCAATACCAACCTCCTAGTTCTTAGACTCCTAAAGACAGAAATATGGAGCTACAAATAACATTCATTTCCCAATTACTATGCCAACCAGCTCTTTTATTATAGACTGTATTTGCATTTGACTGACTGGCCTATTGGAAACATAGTGCTGCTACACCATCATCAAGCATTTTCTCTTTTTCAAAGACATAATCCAGACTATGCACACCACTGTGCTATCTATTGGTTTAATCATCCCTTTACATCATAAGGGATCCTACTCTTTGCAAATCTGCATTTTTTTATATACCTTCATGTTCAAATTTTAAGACATCAGTTATGAAATGATGGGAATTTGTTGCAGAGTAATTTTGTCTTGACTTATGTGTGAGTATACTGATTTTCTTTTATTTTCATAGGTGGTTCATTTGAGAATGCATTCAAAGAAGCATTGTTTTGTATTTGCCTTTTCTTTATAGTTAAGATCTGCATATAATATACATAAAAAGTTTCTTCTTTTGTATCATAAATTGTCTATGGACTCCTAGGCGTCCATTTTTAGTAACAATTTTCTTATAAATGTATAAAAAATAGTTAATTTCTCAGGGTGCTAATGTACAACTCTTTGGATGCCTGCTCATCATTCCAGGGAATAATCTCATAACACAGGTGACTGTCTAACCTGTAGGAAACCAGAGACCTCCAGTGTGCTGCCAAGCAGGTCTGTTAATTTCTTTGTGCCTTGCTGTTCCATTAGAAAATGTTTCCTGTTCTTTGTCTATAAGCTCTTCCAGGAAGGGATTTCCTCTCTGCCATCTTGATTCAGGCATTGTAATAACAGCAGGATTGTTTTGTGACATTTAATAGGCTAGACTAGATGCTAAAAACTTCTTGGGGCAGAAAGTGCAAATCAAAAAAATAAAGTTATAACAATTAAGATACTAGAATTCAAATAAATAGCCACAAATACTGTTATCCATTATTTATGCAGGTATAATTGACTTTAACTTTTCTTATTACTTCTTAATTTAGTTCTTTTGGAGTCAGGTTTAAAGTGAAATGACTGCACTGTCACACAAGATGAACAGAATGTCTCACACTTGCTGCATGTAGCCAATGTTGGGAACTAAGGAATGGAAAAAGTGGAATATTGTGCTATTATGAAAGTAAAATTATGGCTCTTCATCATTCTCTATATAGAGAGAAAGAAGGCATATTGATGGAAAAAATCCACCTTGCTTCTTCAGATATATCCAATTTTCTTAATGATATCCTTATTTTATATCTGTGAGTAAGGCAGAGAACTGTAATGCTCTTCTTTGCATTGTGTCTAAAATTAAACTCATCATGGTTTCAGAAAAAGAAAGAAAAGTCACCTCTCCTGCCTCACTGAAACATTTGAGGTTCTACACTTAGCACACCGTGGCCAAAAATACATCACAAAGACTTCTGGAATAAAAACAGGCAAGTGAAAAGTGGTGCTATTCCATTAATTTGAAAATAGTGCAGAATTAAAAAAAACAAGATATAAATAATGAGGAAAATTATTCCAAAAGTCCACATTTTAAAGAGATCAAGGTTTAAATAATAACACTTCGAAATTCTATCAATATACTGTTTTACAGTAACATTCAAAACAAATTTTTGTCACTAGTCTATTGAACACCATATTTTGGAAATGTACTGGTGGAACAACACCCATTTTTTAATACAAATACTGCAGTGATATATCAGATTACACAAGAAACTCTTTTATTATGGACATGGAATAAAATAAATTTGGGTAAATGGGAAAAAAAAATCTTAAGAAAATTCTGCCCTGCACTGTCTAAAATCTTGACATATTTCAAATTTCTTTCAAAGATGCATTCTTCCCATTTTTCTCAGGGATGATTTCAAAGTGACTCAGCTCCTACCTCTGCTTGTTACAATTAAAATGAAAAGCAAAATGAAATATACATCTTTATTATTAATACTGTATCCAAAAGTATGCACTATTTAATGAAAACAAGAAATACCTCACTTTTTAAGGCCAAAACACCAACCAAATATCCTTATACACATCTTATAGGGGAATTTTTTAATCTATATAAGTTAAACTTGATGACTTTTTAATTTCAATTTTCAGTGCTTTCATATATGATATTGAAACAGTAAGCAGTGGCATTTAATTGGATCAAAAGGCAATATGATGATAGTGAGTTCAGTCATGCTTTTACTGTTAACACTGGTGCAATGATTTATTCATTTGTCATCCCACTTACTTTCGTGTTCGAACCAACATAAATTAAAGTTACACCTCTTCATAACTACCAGTTGGCACATAAGTGATACTGGTAAAGACATATTCATAAATAATTAGCAGAGATCATGATACTATATATGTTCTATTCTGAGTTAAAAACCTTCTGACTTTGTCTAGTGAAAACTGTCATTCCTTGTCATGTGCACATTCTTCTTTTTCAGAAAACAAAATGATAAATTTAGTGATTGGGGTGTCAAAGGTGAGGAATTGTTATCAAGTTGAGAACTGCAAAGGAAATGCAAGTCAAACCACAAGAAGTTGGAGGTTATGATCAGACACAGTCAGTGAGGAGTGTCATTACTGAAATGGAACTGGTTGGTAAACACTGCCCAGGTCTTAGCAGATCACTAATATTAGCATTTTATGTAAATAATGACATGGGCATTCAAAGAGACCTCAATTTCAGGAAAAATGTGGACTTTTTTTTTTTTTTTTTTTAAATTTCTCACTGGAATGATTTAACAGATCTATTAATGTGTCACTTGGAGCCTTTCTCCCCACAGCAGTCTAGTGCTCAGTGCACGTGCCTTGCACTGGAAGCTGTGCATGAGCCTTTGCTGCCAACCTTAGGCACAGAACTACTGTCACTCACATTCTGCAGTCCTGCCATCAAAACAATGGGTCATTCACTTTTCATTTTTTATCTATTCTGTTGTACTTTTTTATTTATTGGGGAATAAAAATTAATGGCTTTAAGGAGAAAAGGGCACTGCAGGTGCAATACCCTCTGGGCTCTGCTTTGGTTTCTTCAACTAAATCTTGAGAAGTCTTACATTAAGAGTAACCACATTTTTCAGCAAAACAGCATTATGGTGCTTTGTGTTTTCTGATTATTCATCTCCACCAGTAACTATAACAGCTGGCACTGGTGCCAAATTTGTTACAGGGAGATTAATGTTGGCAGCACAAGAGCTTCTGAGCTTTTTAAAATAAATTTGGCATCAAGCTCTGAAAGGGTTCATCATCACTGATCTAGATTATATCCTTCTTTATCAGAAAATAAGTTTCAAAATTTCTAGCTAAATAAGTACTCTCGATTTATTTGTATTTTCTTCCACTAGATTAATGCACATAGAAAGAACTCTCAGAAGCCATCTGCAAACTCACTGCATTTTTCATTCCCTATCTCTAACAAACTCACGTCTGCTGCTTAAATGTGACGTAACTTTTACTATACTAATCTTAATTATTGCCATTTTAGCTTTTGGCCTCCACACTCACTTGTTGTCACTGCATTCATGTCTGGTTTAAAACCAGGACCTAAGCTAGCTGAGGCTAGCAGCTGTCTTTTTAACATCAGGTCCAGAGTCTAGCAAAAAGGAGCATTAGTTCCCGACTTGAACCTCAACAGACTGCAGCACTACAGATGTTAAATATCATAATAATGATTGTATCTTCCTCACACAGTGATTATTAGCAAAGCTGTACAGCTTTCAAAGAGCCCTTGTTTTTACTTTTCACCAGCAGCTGAAGCAAGGAACACATTTCCATTACAAGATGAAGCTGTACAATCTCATCCAACAAATGATCTCACTATGACCCTCACACTAACTTTGCTATTAAGCAAAAACAGGCACATTTTCAAATATTGATTTCAACTAATGTCTGATCCTAACAGGCATGATTTTATCAGGGCCCCACTATAATAGAAGGAGTGTCAGAGTTAAACAGAATAGGTTTAGATAAGATCACAATCTTCCTCACCATGATGTGATGCTATCACTGAGTGAGTATAGTATTTGCAGTAATTATCATTAATAGATATTGGCAACAGGAAGAGTGGTCACTGCTAAGATCTAAACAAATTTGTGCATGATTAAATAAAACAAGTTTTATTTGAACAGTGGGATTTGGTATGTTATGTGCCCCAAGAGACATTACTGCCTTTATTTTTTTGTTTGAAATGATAGCTATTGAATTAAGAGAGAAACATTACTACCTTAGTTTGTTCTGTACCTTCTGTTTTGTGGCAAACTGCCACTTTAGTCTTCCTGCTGCTTTCCTGATGTCTACTTAGACCAGACATCCCATGCCATGTTGTGTTGACAGACCCTGGTGCCAGGGTTTGGCTCAAGAGCCACGGCCACAGCTGATTTCACAGCACCCTCCCTTCTCAGCAGAGACTGGAGCAGCAAGGAGCTGTCTGCCAGGAGGTGTTGGAAGCAAAGGGTCATCCTTCTAGACTGTGAGCCCTACAGCTGTTTCCTTACTTGAACTATTCCTTGCAGGAATTTGGGCAGCCCCACAGTGGGCTAGCCTCTAATGTAAGTGTGGGCTGTGGCAAAAGCCACAAGAGACAAGGCTGTCAGACAACTGGCTTAGTTAGATTTTTGCTTTACCATTTGTTCTTATTGTGGTAGGGCTTCTGCACTCTCAGAAAGAAGGTGGTACTGTAAAAGGGAATACCTGCTTTGATGTGGCAAATTCTACATGAAATCCTTGTCTTTCTCCCCTGAAGCTATTAGCATGTAAGGCCAAAACAGTACAGAATGAAAATAATAATTTATTGCCCTGGAAAAAAATTTATCAACATAGGAAAACTGAAAACACCACTAATAAAAAAAAAAAAAAAAAAAAAAAAGTCTGTTGATAATTTGTACTTATTTGTACTTATTGCAATGAAACAGCAGAAGCATAGTTAAACTTTCACAGATCCAAGACATATAAAAATAATACTTGAGAAAAGGGTGCAAATCTAAAATCCCCTTACCTATTCACCATTATCAAAAATTAGCCATGTTGCAACATGTAGAATTACAAGGGCAAAATCAGAATTCGAAGAAGCAATGTTCTCTATGTCTATTGTGACAACAATATTGAATTCTAATACACTATTTTTCAGCCTTACAGAAATTAGCTAATTAAGTAATTTCATTTTAAAAACATTTCTGAATTAATAGTGTACTTGCCAAGATTGCAAGAATACTGGTCTTCTATACAGAAACCTACAGGCAGCTTTTCTACTTATCTTCATGTATTTGTCTTCTCAAATGTGTTATTAACTCCAAAGCACTGAAATCTTTTTGATAATCACTGAAGATGAATGTATCAGGACAATCAGCAGCATATGGAACACAGAATGCTGCCAGATGCTAACACACTAAAATAAAGCAGAACCATCCAAGTATTCTGTATCATGTCTAAAAATAATATACTCATTGACCTTAACCCTATCAAACCAGTCCCATCTTCAAGGTCATATAAATAAGAAATATTTATCTTCTATGGAGAGGCTGTACTTGCAGCATTCAGTGTTGGAAAATGCAAACCATACCTCACCCTACTGCTTTGAATGGAAGTTTGGGGTGCTCAGCACCTCCTGCTAGTGCTCAGTGCTAGGAAACATCAAGTCCTAAGTGCACTATTAATGACTGGTGGAAATTTGCAATCATTGTGCAGTCCCTTTCATTGCTTTATATTTTTGTCAAACACTACAGACAGAAACAGAAAACCACCTGGATTAAAAATTACAGACATACAACTGCAACCTCTAACATACTTTATTTGGAAGAAATTTGCCCATGCTCTATGTTGCCTTGACAGAATAACTTCAACCATCTTTGTTATCCCAGTAATAGATTTAAAGTGAGAATATCAAGGCAGTGTGCTACTGCAGCTCTCATGAGGCTGAATACCAGGCTGCAGTGGGTCATGGCAGCAAATTCCACCCTGTGAAACTCTTTATGTCCCCACTTCTTGCAATTATCCCAAAGGGACTCTGCAAGTGCAAGATGCTGTGTTCCAACAGCACAGCAAAGAAGAACAGAAAACAATGAGAATGTCATGACTATTTCTGAATAGTTCAGGAGACCTCTCAATTATGGTAGTAATAGTGAACAAACAGATAGTCAAGTATCTTTGGTATGAATGACAAGAAAATGCTTATTAAAGGTCAAAAAAGCCATTTAGTCCCAAGTATGCTACTGGCCAGAGCAAGCTAATAGGTGCTACTACAAAGCCACTTAAACCCTACAGTAAGTGGAAACTGGACTTGGGACAGGGAATGCAAGGAATGTTAAGGAGTCACAATCACACCAAGTGGTCTCACATTTGTGAGGTCATGTTTCAAAACATGTATATTATTCTTATTTTCCACTGCTAAATGTGGTGGGCTGGGGGAAAGTGGTTTCAAAAGTAATCAGTGTATATGCAGTCATTCACTGCACACAGGTATCACTTCTGTATGCATTTAAGAGATTTACTAGCACAGAAGCACAAAATGAGCTCTGAGGATGCTGGTAATGCCAAGAGCCTCCTTGCAAATGTTTCCATATGGAACCCATGGAGTATTCTGTTTTTCAGCCTGTCTAATAGGGGTTCTGGTACCTGATAGTAAATGACTGACTACAAAAATCAAGATTCAGCTTACTCCCTGAGGCATGCTGTACTGCCAGATCAAAGTGCACATACTTGGCATCCTGAAAATGCAATACTATTGCTCTCACTCTGCAAATGTGTGGCACAGAAACCACGGACAACAATCCTTAGAATCTTCAGACAATGATCCTGATATATTCCTTAAAAAAAAAAGTACAGAAAACTTAGAAACAACACCCTAAGTAAAACTGAAAGTAACTTTTTTAAAAAGCTACACTGATTTTCTATCGGCTATAATTCTAGCTTTAGTTAGCAAGAAACTGGAGTGGGAAGGGAGAATATTCAGAGGGAAAAAAAACCATGCGGGCAACTGAGAAGGGACATGCCAAAGAAATATAGCGGCTTACTTCCTTATCTCTCAGCTAGCCCTTGTTATATTTCAATTAGATTTTGAAACCAGTACTCTTTACTGGTGTGACCAACTGTCTAGCTTCCTGTAATGTCCCATCTGCCATCTTCTACAAAAAAACAGTGTCTCATTCCACTCCTTTTAAAGCCAATCTTGAAAGATTTTAGCTACCTGCAGGCATTTCTGGGCAGCCAAACAAGTGAAGTTGGCTGCAGACATTTCTCAGCATCAGGCTGCCAAAAGCCACAGGGTCATCTGCTCCTTTTCCTTCCCCCATGGCACAGCTCAGCTGTGCTTACACCACTCCTGTTGTCTTGGTCCAGCCTGCTCTGAAACACACCAGCCACACATTTACTGCAACCTCCTGAATCTCCTCCAGCTTTTCCCTCTCATTAACATTAGGAAGCTCTTTCTCCTTGCTAACCTAAATCTCCCTTGCTGATACCTTGCTGAGTCTGGAAGGTTCACCTAATGCAATCCTTCATGTTGTTCCATGGCTTGTGATCCAGGTGGATCCAAGAAGCAAGGAAAATCCTCCACCACAGATGCATGCAGGATTAAGATGGTATTTAGACTTGGAGGAGGTGAACTGACCATAGTGAGGAGGGAAACACGACTAAATCAAAATACTGGATCCCAAAATAGAATAACATGATCTGGAATTTAACAAATATAAACAATAAAATCCAGTATTTAATGTAGTAAATGCAACTACATCCAAGAGGATGACACAGTATGAAAGCAAAGCATTAAGATGAAAATGTACTATAAGGCCCACTGCAGAATTAAAAATTAGCAATAGTAGAACCAGACCTGCTGCAACACAAGCAGAAGAGAAGGAACGAAGATATTTTGGATCTACTATTGTTTTCTGCTTTATTGCTCTCTTTCCTTTATGCAAATTTGCCCCAGTTTTCTTCCAAAAGTGAGGACAACAGCTTGCAGGAGGGGGAGAGAGGGAAGAATCCTTCCTCACCTCCCCAGCTTTGAGGCACACCTCCCTCAGCTCCCCTAAACTTGTCTTTAATGTCCTCGCACATGGCAGGAGTTCCAGTTTCTTGTTTAAAAAAAGTGGCCACTCATCCCCCAGATCAGAGACTGTCATGCAGAAAAGAAAGCTTCAAGGAAAAAAAAATATTTTGGGAAATGCGAGATGTTTTTTAAATAAATACATAAATAATAATTACTAACATATATAAAGCCTTTATTAAAAATAGTATCTTCTATGCATTTCAGATATGAAATCAAATGTCAAAAAAGAAATGTATAAAAGCTAATCTGTGACAGGAAGAATTTTAAATTATAAGACATATTCTCAGAGTGAGAATAATCTACATAAACTGTGATGATGTCTCATATGTTATGTAGTTTTTCCTAAATGCATCAGTACTATTCAGAGTTCTATCCTTCCCTTACAGCACAGAAAGGACAGTATTTTGTCTATGCAAAACTCAATTATTTCCTAAATATGTTAAAATAGCTCAAACACTATACTTAATGATTCAAGAGTTGTGAAGCATTTAATATGTCTACATTAAAATGCATTAGTAAAAAGAAAGGGGGTAAACGTTTATTGTTGAATTTTAATTTATTTAAGATGGGACATGATCATTACAGAATCAGAGAATCATTTAGGTTGGAAAGGTCCTCAGATCATCAAGTCAAATCAAGTCCTTTCCCTGATCATCACCTTGTCAACCATTCCATTGCTTGAACACCTCCAGGGATGGTGAGTCCACCACCTCCCTGGGCAGCCTGTTCCAACGTTTAACAATCTTTTCCATTAAGAAATTCCTCTGATGCCCAGCCTGAACCTTCCCTGGTGCATCCTGAGGATATTTCCTCTTGTCCCAAGAATTCCAGAGAATATTTACTGCTGGTTACCTGGGAGAAGAGACTGACACCCTCCTTTCTACAACCAGTGAAACAATATAAATATGAAACCATTTAAACCCCAATGAGGCTATGCATATAATTTACCATGCATGGCCTATCAGGACACACAAATAAACCTAAAAATGAGTAATCTCATCAGGTAGAGTATGAGCTGTGCAGTCCTTGCTGCAGGTCTGGGGCTGCCAGGGAAGGAAAGGACAGCAACTGATGGTGCCTCCCATGCTCTTTGCTCTGGAGCCCTAAAGGCTGGAGCTGACTGTCTTTTGAGCTTCCTTGGAGTCTGAGGAGCCAGCAGGGGACTAGACTGATGAACTTGTTCTCCAAATGAGGCTCAGGACATTTAAAAGCTTCAATCAGCACCGAATTTCTCAGGCCAAGCTCTGAATTTCTTTGCCCATACACTGGTAGTGCAAAGTAGATTTACTGCATATGGAAAAGGACTCATTTTGCTACTGGTCTTGGGGTACTTCAACATCATTAGAAAAGAACCTACAGCCAAACGGTGAGGAAAGTTCAGCAAAATTAATGTATTTCAAATAACACAGATTTTTAGAAACTAGTAACTGTCAATACCTCCTTCTGACTAGAATATGCTACTTTTATATGTTCAAAATAACTTACATTGTGTGTGTATATATATGTACATATATATAGTTCTATTTTTTTGCATATTTATTTTTAAATATCCATTTTTAATATATTTCAGTATTCACACATACTGTACTTACAATACTTACTAGAAATATTGAGAGGGTTTTTTCTATTCAAAATGTTCAAACCCACACTTTCACAGAACACAGTTAGTTTGGCTGGCAATGAAACAACCAGAAATAACTTTAATTTCCATCCTTCTTGAAAATTTATAGGCTACTTCTCTCAAGCATATTCAAATGGAAAGGAAACTATCTTTGGAATTTTGAACATTCCATTACACTCTATGAAAGTGATCAGCAAGCAGCCACTGTCTTAACTGAAACCACAGGTCCATTCCTTTAAGTAATTTATTTATTTAATGAAGATAGACAATAATTTAAAATATTGTTATTGTTACTATGATATGGTGGTATCTTGGTCTGCATTGTTTATTAACAAATTTTGACACCACCAAAATGTGACTTTTCACACCAGGATTTTCTCTACAGTACACTTTTATTCCAAACAACTGCCCACTATGGCATCCACAAGTCCTAGGAAAGCTTCTGTTGATTTTTTCATAATCTTATGCATTTGTATGTCCAGACAGCCCATCTTGACAACATACTGAGCACAACAAAGTGCTACCACAGCTCCACAGGCAACAGCATCTCAGTGCTTTTTCACACTACCAATGCACCCTAAGGCTAACTATCCTTGGGCAGGCACAGCTTTATGTGCAGTAGGCAAAAAGACACTCATAAGCTCCCAGAACATTTTATTTTTAAATGGTCAAAGAGAGAGCAAAGCCTCCCAGTCATTCAGGTCCAAGCCCATTGTAACTACCAAATTCTTGTCTTAACAATGCAAATATCTTCATAGAACAAACACCTTCATAGCCTTATGTGCCACTTCAAATGATGGAGCTAGAATTTCCCATGCTTGTTCTATATATATGAATCTATGTGCCAACATTTTCGAAACTGAATTTTATTTCAGAATAAAAAAAGATAGTGTTAACATTTAGTGAGAAGAAAATTACTTCCAAAACTGCTGAATATTTAAAATTGGCATTTTATATCTGCCTAGTCTATAATATGTATGTTTCATAAATAAGAAGAAGTGTCATTATAAAAAGCATGAATTGAAAAATTTTCCTCAGAGGACAACATTTAATACTAAATTTCTCATCTTAAACACAAGTATAGAACTCGTGCCTGTCAGGTATTGTAGTGCAGTGAGCTATGAATGACCTTAGAGATAAATAAATTATTTCTCTTACATGCAATTTTTAAACAAGACTACATCCCATTCTAAAAGTTGTGCTATAAATTTAGCAGAATCAACAATAGAAAAATAAGCATCTGAGTCCTAAAGCCTGTGGTACAGAGATTAGACTAGGTAGAAGACTATTAAGATTCGACATAGTGTAGGAGCACAAAAATATACTACTTGCTACTCAAGTTTATTGCAGTGATTCTCTAATTAAGCAGTTTTTCTTCTTTCTTTTACCCACATCCTAAAATGCAAGAGCCTGGCACTTGGAGATAATATCTCCCTCTACTGCTGTCTGGGACGCCCTGGACCAAATTTTCTTGCCTTTATTTCTGTCCCAGCTTTGCCTCATCTCTTCTGCAGAACCATTCCCTTGCTCTGCTCTCAACAACTGCCTGGAAATGTGCCCCAGGGTACATTCCCACTCTCAGAAGGACCCCCTATTGAAATGAAGCTTGCCAAAATAGTTCAGATAGTTTACTGAGTTTTCTCTCAGGGAACTGAGTTCGTTTAATGGGAATGATTGGTAAAGTCTACTACTTAATTACATTAGTATTAGGATAAATTCTGCTTAATGGAGATGTTCACAGCAAGCACCAAGTAACTGAATTATTGTTGAAACCTTTCAAAATAACCAGTGACAGTTTTAAAGAATTGTTAAGTTCTGCTGTTTTGATAAACAGGTGTCAAAATGAACCACGGCTATGTATAGTCTCAGAAAAGGGCTATAGTTAAGGAAATGAAGTTAAAAAACAGGAGTAATTTTGTGCAAAAATTCCCTGCTGATATCCTGGAAATAACCAAATCATAAATGAATAAAAAAAAGGAAGATGAATCCTGTCTTATTTGTAAGTCCTTTAATAACTAAAAATGAAGGCTATTTTATGGTATGCAGTAGTAACACCAGTGTACTAATAGCATTTAGACAGATGAGAAGGCTTAAAGGTTCTCCTATACTGTGCCATGTTTCTTCATCCCCTATCTGAGGTATGGAAACTACTTCTGCAAGTTGGAAAAAAATGCTTTTGGATTTTTCCTAAACAGAGTGTTTATTCAGATCTTTGCCACATCTTGTTGTCATATTATTAGCATAGTTTAAATGTGTGTAAATGTAAATAAAAGAGCAGAAATAACCTCCTTTAAAAAATAAAAATCTAAACTACAATTGTGCATGAAAGTTTTAACTTTTTTTTTGTCATTTTATTCTCCTAAAGTACATGTCTATGTAAATAGGAGAACACTTGGTAAAGGGTGAAGTAATTTGAGGTGACCTCTTCTCAATAATCATTGTGGATGGTTATGATGACATCTTGACATGCCTCAATATTCTTTTAAATATTTCAGTTTGTAGGAAGGCCTCAAGTTGTGCCAGAGGAGGTTTACACTAGATATAAGGAAAAGTTTCTTTACTTTGGAACAGGCTGCTCAGAGAAGTGAAGGAATCACCATCCCCAAGGTGTTCAAGACATTTGAATGTGTTACATGGGGACACCATGCAGAGGTGAACACAGCACTGATTTTAGGACAGCACATGATGTCACCCAACAGCTACATGCTGATGTGCTGTGCAGGTGTTGGGATTGGCTGCTTAGAGCCATAGAATCATTAAGGGTGGAAAACACCTCACAGTGCTGCTACAATAACATCTGCTCATGTTTGGGATGGAAGGAAGTGACCTTCAACTTGTTCAAAACATGGAGAGGCTGACAGTAACAGTAGTAAAAATGAGAAAGAAATGCTTTTATAGTCACTTGAAATATTTAAAGGTATAAAAGTAGTATAACAAAAATGAGAATCAAGGTTCATTACTCAGTACACTATTTTTGGTAACTAAATATAAAAATGTCTCTGTGCTATTAAGAGCCAAATTCTCCATTTGCAATTAAATATCTAAAGATAAACTCTACCTTATCCCTTTCCATGTTTGAATAGAAGAAAAAGAAACTAAAGATTGACAACAGCCTTACTACGGACAGGCTCCTGCCTCTCTGTAGCCATGCAGCATCTCCAGCAAAAGTCCCCAGAAAACCCTCGTGCTGCAACTCTGGAGATTAAAAGTTACTGTGTACTACAGACATGAGGTTTCTGACCCAAAGTGACCAGCCACAGCTTAGTGAGTGAATAACTTTACTGCATATTGAACCTTGGCTCCTCAGTCCCTCACACCCCACCCAGTCAAACAGTTCCATGAGCCTATCTAGCAGAGATGTCACTTTGGTGTTGAACCTCCCAGATCCCATTTAAGGGTCCCTGCTGTGTCCCACTGCTTGCCTGGCCAGCCCTGCACATTCTCCTCCCGTGGATTCTCTTCACAGCCACACTGAATCCTCTTTTCCTTATCAGGCTCCTACAGGCCTGCCCCGCATGCTCCTCCCTGCAACAAGGAGATGAGAATGGCGAGCCGAATACAGCTGATGATTGTTCTGCTTCACAAAACCCTGCCATGGGCACAGATTAACACCAAAAACTAGATGGCAGCAGCCAAGGGAAGAGGGCTCTTGGAATGCCTCCACCCCACTGCCGGGGCGACCCCCGCTCCGCATCCGTCGTGGGCCGCGCAGGGCCGGGCGGCTTTTGCTTCCATGGGCCTCGTTCCCATCAAGCTGCCCCTCAAACAGGGAAAATATGCACAGCTGGAAAAGCAAGTGAACAGATTTTTTCTTAACTAGGTTGCCTTGAATTTAGATCTGCTTACACCCAGCAGCTCTTCTTTCAGTGGTCTGTATGTCCAGTCTAGGAGGTCTTCTGCTTTTTTCACCTGCATGGTCATGTTAGACTCGGCATTTGTGCAAACCCATTTTCCTGTTAAAGACAGGAGTCACAAACTAGAGTATGATGCACCAAAATATATTTCTATTTGTGGGTATCCATGAACTACTGAATTTACTGTGATGCAGCAAGACATAGATTTGGAGTCTTCATGGTCAAATTGTGCTGTCTTCCACTCTACAGCTGAGCTCTCACCAGCTGTAGACAGCCAGTAGTATTGTTCAAACTCTTCACAGGTCTGTTTGTCTAAACAGTGAAATTATATTATATCTCAAGTAGAATTTGGGGACATGTAGACACGTTCCTTTTCTAGGCTTGAAAAGATATTTCTATGCATTTAATTTTCTAGGGACTACCCAAATATCATGGAACAGTAGATGGAAAATGAAAGTAGTGGAAGGAAATGGAAGGCAGTAAACTTCATGCCCAATTGTGCTGATAGATACAAATTACTTGTGCAGCTGAGAGCAGAGGAATTTCAGTAGTTTGGCAAAATTACAGGAATAGATATTTAAAAGTATCTAAATATCACTTTAAATATAATAGGCATCCACAAATATTTAAGAATGATATAAGAAGTTCTTAAGGTCAAACTGAAATAAAACTTAAATGCCTAGGCAAGTTTTAAGATCCAAGATTCACTTGCTAAAAACAATGTCTCAAGATTTTCTGCTGGCTGCATGCAGATTGTTTCATCAACAGTAATGGTAATAATAGCATATATTATTTCATCATGTAATTGTATGCAATTCATGACTATTGGCTAAACTCCTAGATGAGAAAAATTAAGAACTTATTAGTCATTGAGCTCTTTCAAGTCCACCTTTAGTTTGAGTATTCTTCAGTCCTGATGTGGATCTTGCTCTACCATATTTCCCAACAGTGCTGTAACACTGTTGATGATATCAACACCTGCTATTTCTATTGCAATTGTGAACAGCATTAAAATAACTTTTGTTCAAGGTACCCAATCTTCCACTACTCTGAGATGTGTACTGCTAACATATTTCAAGACAGAAACTTGAAAGATTTAAAATATAATTGACATCTGGCACGGTGACTCAATTAAATACCGTGCTGAATTAATTAACTTGCTCTGTCTCATGAGCCAACAGCAGCAGGACCACATTTAGCAATGCTGCACTGTTGGAAACAAGAAGCACTTCAACAGGATATTATATGTACAGGCTGCATTCAGTGCAGAGTGCAAGGGGAATAAGGAAACTCTGAATGTTACAGCTTGAATTAATCCTGTGAGGCACTGTCACATTGCAAACACTAGACAGTACAGTCAGGTAAGATACTTCTAGTCAGACACAAACATTATTTCCCAATAAAGATAGCAGTTGCAAAAATTATGATATTTACTCACATGGGTGTCCCTGAATTTTTCTTTCCTTTTCTCACTATCCAAAAAAAAATCCACATAAAAAAGATTTTCTAAAAATTTGGTGTTTATAGCAGTGCAATATTTGAGGTTCTCATTCAGAAAAGAAATAAACCTGTTTTCAGTTGCTCATGTGAAAGTTTGATTGAATTCTAGAGATGTGAGGCTCTACCCAAATGAGATTCCCAAAACAGATATAAATAACCTAAGAATCCCAACTCCCCTGATGAACAACAGAGAACATGTACAGTAGTGAGATAAATAATCAAATGTGTCAAAAAACCATTAAAAACTCAGAATCATTTTAAGAGAAAAAAAGAAAAGATAAAAGAAAACCATGTAGAAGCTGATGCTGAAGCTTTGTTGCTTTAACAGCATATTAAAGTTGCATCAAAAGGTTTGTATTTCTTCACACAGCATTTTAAAGTAACAAATGTAGTATTACAGGAAACATCTGGTATCTGGGAAAAAGAAAAAAATACTTAAAATCTGAGAATAACTCGGGTTGGAAGACATCTCTGTAGGTCATCCAGTCCAAAGTCCTGCTCAAAGCAGGGCAAACTTCAAAGTCTAATGCAACTTCGAAGTTAAATCAGATTGCCCAAGATAATACCTTGACTTTTTCAATGGATGGAGCTTCTCAGGGGACAAAACAATATTTCTGAGGACTAAAATTCTGTTTACAGGAACTTTTTCAGATTCCCAAATGTGTCTATATTTATAGGCAAAACAAAAGTAAAATTTTTCAAGTGTTAGTAAAAATAGACTTTGTGATTTTTAATTTGACAATAAAAAATTATCTTTCCAGTTTAATGAGAAAAAAGTCCTGAAGATTTTCATTGCACAACTCTGTGAACTACACTGAGAAAGCTGTTCTATCCCATTACAATAAAAAAATTTTAAATCAATTGTGCATCCTGCTCAATTAATTAAACCCACTATCTTAGCTAAATGTTTTTGATGTAGCAATAGTGGTATTTGTCCAAATTTAAAAAGCAGTAACAGACCTTAAAACATTCCTGAGCTATTAAGGGAGAAGCAGGTTCCTGCTAGGGCTGAGGTTATTCTAAAACATCACCAAAAAAAAAAAAAAAAAAAAAAAAAAAAAAAAAAAAAAAAAAAAAAAATTTTATGATTGGCTGCTGACATGTTGCAAATGCATCTCAAGAATATCTGATAAAATGAATTTTGTAGAGAAGGGACAATCAATATCATCTACCATACTTAAACATTATCTTCATGTTGTATATACCTGATAAAGTGGTACAAGTGGGTAAAACCAAACTAGCATTTCTCTATAGTATGGATATTCTGGACAGATTCTGAGCTACAATGGGACTAAGGTTTCTGTTTTGTGAAAACTGATGAAATTAGTTATACTGGGATTTAGAAAATTATTTGAGTTACAGGTCAACATATGTCATATATAACATATGACTTTTTATGAAAAATATTTTGAGAATGATGACAGGTCAATATTAAAATAGATAAAGAAATAAAAATTAAATGGATGGAGAAAATAAGACAAGCTCAATTTTTCCAGTTTTTCCTTTGTAACAATAAGGTGCTTTGACTCTGCAGTACTTCTGAAAATCTATTCTTTATTCAGGTGCCTGAATGGGAAATCTGATCTGG
Organism: Oenanthe melanoleuca; assembly: GCF_029582105.1. Taxonomy (NCBI): domain Eukaryota; kingdom Metazoa; phylum Chordata; class Aves; order Passeriformes; family Muscicapidae; genus Oenanthe; species Oenanthe melanoleuca. Next base: position 19,090,716 of record NC_079335.1, read on the forward strand.
ATTGGGAATACTGAACTCTTGGAAATTTAGACAAAGTTTCCATGCCACTTTCTGTAACATTTCTTAGCACCATTTGATTAATAAATTATACTAAAGAGTACAAAACAGTATGATTTTAAATGTCTGCTATGCACTAGATCTATACTATACTGGGTACTCAGAAAAATACTTCACTCAAATTTTAATATGCATATTTACAGAAAGTAACATGCATCCTACCCTGCAACCCTTAGAAAGGGAACTCCATTGAATAGGCATAGGTTCTCCAGGGAGGAGATGAAGACAATCAATTTCTTCCTTTTCCTCCCCTGTCCACATAATCCCTCTCTCACACTGTCCCAGATGATACATCAGCCACTCCATGCTCCTCACTCTCTTCAGGTCCTCCAAGGGCAGCACAATCCCCAGGGCTGGAGAACACTGGGAAGCTCAGTTTCTCCATTTGCAGGGCAGATGTGTGCACCCCAAATGTCTGTAATCCCCTCCTGAGAAACCATCCCACACGTCTTTATGCTAAATACAATCAGTGCAAGGTCTGTAACAGCAAACAGTGATCCAGATGCAGATAATGGTTCTTCAGAAGTATCCCACAGGGCAATGCAACGTTCCAAGACTGTTTAAACCCTTCTAGAGATATTAGTTGTTTCCTTCCTGATATTTTCAGAAAATTAATCTGAACTATACACAAATAATATTGAAGCTCAGACTTAAAACCAACACAAACAAAGATGAAATTAAGACCTAGAAATGACATGATTTTCAGTGCAGTGAAGTGAGATCAGCAAAGCATTACTTTTAAGGAAAATGGTCCACATACTTTCTGCAATCTGAATAAAAAATGAGGCTAATTGAGAATATATTATATGACAGGTATCTTTTGATGCTTTTCAAAAAAATATGAATTTGATGGAAGATGTTCAGTTACATTAAGGCAAATTTAATTAATTTTATCCTAAAATAATGTAGTTATTTGGTTTTTATACCTTTCTTTTTATATAAATTGAGTATTCAGCAATTAATACTATGAAAAATTTTAAAAGCCACGAAAAAAATCAGATATTACCACTGAAACACAACACCTTGGCTCAGCAAACAAGGAAGTGACATTTCCCTTCAGCAAAAGAACAAGTTAAACACTATTAACCTGTGCTCCAAATAACTTCATGTGGATGGTTGCCACAGATGAAGAATTGGAAAAGAGCCAGGTACCACTGTCCGTTCCAGCTAACAATGGCTGTTCCCAAATGCTCTGTCTGAGGAGCAGTCCAGGCTATTCCCCGAGGAGCCACACGCGGTACAACGCGCGGAGCATCTACGTACCAAGGTGTTGTTATTCAGATCCATCTTCCCAGTGAAAGGCCCCCATGTTGTTCCAACAGGAAGCTGCTGCCGGCTCTGAATCTTGCGCTCCCCGTCTTTCTGGACCACCTCCAACTCTCCTGCAAACAAAGACAACAAGCAGTGTTGAGAGCACTTTCACAACCACCACCTCTGCCTTTGTGCCGGTGTTCTGAGGAGCGGCAGAACGAGAATTAATTGTGCTTGTCTGAAAACAACAACTGATCTTGTCATCCTGCAAAAGGAAAACAAACCTTTTTCACTTATAATTATATTCAAATTTGGTTCAGGAAGTTCCATTCCCTTCTTGCATCTTTTCACACACATTAGAGTTTGAAAGCAATTTTAGTCAGAACAGCATTCCATAAGAGTTCTTAAGAAGTGCTGAGGAGGGGGGAAATGGCAGCTGAATAGAGTCCAATAACAGCCACACCTGGTGCATTAATCTCCTTGATGCATTTTGCTGCACAAGATCACATGTGGAAGAATGCAGCACCTAAAATTTTGAGAAAAACAGCAAACAACCATAAAAAATTCACAACACCTCCAAGATACTACTAAAAGCATTTACTGCAATTACAAAAAGGATTTTGAACTGAGATTTTACAAGCAATAACATTTCAGAATGAGTAAAAAATAATTTTAATTGTTGGCCTAATGTTACAAGACAAAATAAGTAAAAGAAATGAGGAAGCTGTATGATGATTTTTTTTCTTAGTGCATAATGATTTTTACTGTATGATATATTTTTTAAAATAAATTTTATTTTTTAAATCAAAGACTTCAGAATTCACACTTAAAAGAGAAATTTTTGCTTTAGCTCACCTTAACTTTTCTGGATTTTCCAGCAAAGAGAAATAGTAACACAACTGATCATTCTCATGGAGGGAAACATAAAATTCAGCCACGACCTTTCCTACCTCATATTTTTTTCACTTTATTTCAAGATGAAAAAAATAGTCCAGACAACTCTTCTTTGAAAGCAGTGTCGTCAGTAAGATTATTTTTTACAACAAATGTCTCATTTAAAAATACAGCAACAGTTATATTCATATACACAATTTCTAACACTATTCTCTAAATAAATTCTGCTTTCAGACTTTCACCGGGATGCAACGGAACAAGGACAGGCTGGTCTATACTTTTCCTCTTAGATGCTTGACTGCTTTTTTCCATGCTCTTGCACTTCCAAGCTTTGCCCTTCCTGAAGGTAGGCAAAAATTCTGTGTTCCCAGGAGCAGCAGAGCTCACCTCAAGTTTGGTGAAGCCATGATTTTTCATGATCTGTTTTCCATGACTGCTAAAGCCCCTTGCTCCCTTTCCATACCAAACAGATGCAACAGTGATTCCTGTCTTTTGCATCAACACATCTCAACAACTCCACCCCAAATAAAGATAACGCTTTTCCACAAACAGAGCAAGGTCCAACTGTGCAAGGAGTCAATTTGTCCCAGATTTAGAGCTCGTGGTTGTTGTGAAATGAACCTTGGGCTGAAGGAAGTGAGTAACTCCTCCTGGCTCACAGGCAGCCTCAGACTTCCCTGAGCTAAACATTCCCCTGGATGTCTGGATTTACATTGCACTCAGGCTGCAAAGCTTTTCCTTGTCCACAGGGGTTAATCTTGACCATCTTCCAAATAGAAGAATTGGCTCCAGCTTCCATTTTCAAGCACAGAAATCTAAATTTCACCTCTGAGTGTTGCAGATTACAAAACTACTCTACGTAAAATCGTGCATCAGATCCTTCCTGCAAACTGGAACAAATCTAGGAAATAGAGCTGTATCGGTTTACAAAAGCTTCTCTGGATGTGGGTGAGTCCTCATCATGCCAGTGTTATGACATTTTATAAGGCAGTATGTGAGCAGGAAAGCTTATGGATTAATTATATCTAATTTACACATGTGACATATATGCATCCAAACAGAAAAAAACAACACATCCAAACAACCATAAAAGCATTTTTTTCCTTCTCACAGTCGCATTGTTACAAATTGTATTAGCTTCAAAAAATCTCTTTATATGTTAATTATGGAAGAGAGAAATTGCAAAGTAACATGTTTATCACTTAGCCATACTGCAGCATTTTCTCTCTACATAGAGATGAAAACTGCAGCATTTGCTTGCTTTTACACACTAAAAAACAGCCACGTCTATGGACATGTCACATTTAACTGATACCAGAGGAATCATGAGAATCTTTGAAAACCCTTTTAAAAAATAATTCAGCCTCCCTTTCTGCCACTGACATTTTTCATTTGAAAAGGGTTCAGACACAGTCAAACAGTGACTCCTTATCTGTACCTGTGGATTTACAAGCAGGCCTGTCTTTTAATGGATTAAGAACGACAAACTTAGGGCAGATCAACCAGTGATATCCAAAAAGCTACCAAAGTTTTAAGGTACACATCATTACACATTATATTTTAAATAAAATTAATAACATGAATCATACCTGATAAGCAGTTCAGATTTGAGGCAAGCATAAGAACAAGCATTTTTTTCCAAACATAATTTTTCCCTTCTGTGGATAATTAAATAAGTTACTATAGATCCTCTCTCTTACTCTCTTTTGTTACAGTTCCAAGCTGTGGTTCAAGCAATATTCAATATATATGAATACTTTGAAATGTACTGCCTATGGGGCAACATTATGCTGAATTGCACTGAAACTGTTGTGCTTCCCCATGCACTTAGAACACCATGAAAGAGAAGTAGATTGCAGACAGGGTAGCAAAATATTTTGATGCAAAACCTTTCTTCTTCTTTTCACTGCAGTTCTCCAAAACAGATACATTTTTCTCTTGTCACCATGACCAGCAGCCATTTTAATGCTATGGGTGAATGTCAGAGTTGGGAAGGACAATCTGCTTGCATTTTTTGGCAAAATGAGACAATCTGGTTATGCATATACATGGTGTGGCACATTACAATTTAGTCCTTGGCAAATATTTTATTTTTTCATCTGAAAATCTTTGGTTTTTTACAGGAAAAAATTAACACTGGCTGCTACTTTTCTACATTCATTTACAACATTCTTCTCCTCTGAAATTTCCTGTTTGGTGAATGGCACCACAACTGCAGCACACAGGGGCTCAGTCTCCCACTTGATGCAGCTGGGGCTGTCCCCTGCTGCCTGCTGACTTCCCGCAGGGATGCTGGTTTAAATGCCATACCTGTGACCTGAAGTAATGTGTGACTTCAAGGGTGTTTGCTGGAAAATGAGAACCTCACCCTGTGACTCTTAATTAAAATGGTTTGAAAAATGTGTCAGCAAGACAAGATTTTCCCCTTCAGCCTCAGAGGAAGTTCAGATGTAAATCTGAAGTGCTCTCTACAGCTACCACCCCCTGCACAACTGCTCAGAATCTTCACAGATTACATCAGGAGAAGGAAGAGGATCTGAGACTTTATTGCTGTATCACCACTCACAGTAAGTGTAAAGACTCAGCTGGTACTGACTCTTCACACACACTTGTCCATGGAAATTCCAACATGTGGGGAGGAAAAAAAAACCAGAAAGGATCAAAAACTGCTGCAGCTTCCTTTAATCCATGCTCAAACCCAAAGGAAGCAGAAAATTCTGTGCCAAACACTGTTAGGCGCTTCGAGTAATCAGCAATCGCAACAGACCATCTCAGTACTGCATGCAACCTTCCTTCACATAACAGCAAATTATAACACAGCTCCTTCCTACCCCTGCAATAAAATATGTCATACACTCCTAATTTCCACACAAATAGAGAAGCAGTTTTACTCTCTTCATTCTAGACTTGCCAGCTCCACAATTGAAAAGGACAGCAAGAAGCATGACAGAAGCTGCAATAAGAAATATAAGTAGAGAGGAAGTGATGCTCTGCTTTTAGTTTTTATGAGTAAGGTAAAAAATTACTTAAGAGACATTCCACGTAGTGACATTTAATTGCCCATTCCTTGCTATGGAGTAAGTGTTTTTTGCTTTTTCTTCCCCCCACCCCCTCCCTCCCCCCCAGCTTGTTCTTCAGGAACACACTTATTTCCAGCTTGCTGAGTAAGTTTATACAAAATATTTGAGACACATAGTATGGGCTAATCAATTTTGGTAAAAGATAATGCTGTTAGTGCTGTGGGCTGTTTCTCTTATCTTGTTGATGTAGCATACTTTTAAAGTCTGTGATTACTCAAAGACTTATGATAGCTGCACTGTAAAAGAAGCCTCAAGTCATGACTCACTAGTACAGCTATAAAACATCCCATGGCTTTTAAGATACTAGGCCACCTTGGTGAATAGAAAACCAGAATGAAAGGACTCAATTTAGGATTCTTTTCATACATGCATATGTTGTTTCATGCATGCCACACAGGGTTTTCATTAAACAGAAGGTAAAGAGGTCCCTTTAGTTTTGCATTCTTTTACAGCACAGTCAGGATCATTTAAAAAAACTCTCCAAAAAACACAGAGTACACAGGAATCCAACAAGAGTTTTTGGCCCTTAGCAGAAATTTGACCAAGTCTGACTATCAGAAAAATTCAACCATATATAGTGTTTCTGAAACAAAATAATACTGGCTTTCACCCACCTACCTACATTCTGGAATAAAAAACAAAGGAGTATATATCTGAAGGTGAATGAGGAACAGCTTTTATGGAACATAAGGAGAACTACATTCAGAAAAACCTGTATCCAGATTCATAAGCATTTAACACTTCTAAGCAAGTCACTGATAGCTTTGGGCAGTAGTTGTTTGGTTGTTTTTTTGTTGTTTTTTTTTTAATTGAAACTAGTTTTCTAAGTGGAGTTGGTTCAAAACAATGAGTAAGCTCTTCCTCTGCTATAATTAGAGATTGGTTATTTGATATCATGGGGCTCTACCAATTTCCACAAGCAAATGGCTCCTTCTTTGCATATTTCTAGTCCACAGCCACCTGTCTCTCTAATGAGTATTTTTGCATGGCAGAGAAATTGTGTATGTTGTAGTTTCAAAACAGGACTGCTCTGAAGTCAGAGTGAGCTAGTTAAAAACACTGTCAGAAATTCTTAAGTGCTGCCCAACCCAGAACCCAGTATCTGCCTGCCATCCTATATGCACTGGAAGAATCTGCAATTAATATTTGATTGCTTCCATTATAACAAACTAACACGTGTATATCTGCACACAGCAACACACTGATAGTGGAGAACTACCCCATTTCCACTTCTGTGATTCTTAATAAGGTAGCTCCAATATTCAGGGTTCACACACTTGTTTGGCAGACATAAACTGCATTATTGAGATACTTCCTGTAAATTCTCCTGCCTCAATTTTCAAGTCTCTGAGACATAACACACACTAAACTACAGTTTTGAACATAAACTTGAAATACGACATTCTCTATTCAAGTACTCCAGTCAAACCCTGATAAATCAGGCTGGCCATGCAGTGATCTTATCCCTTCTGACTCTTTAATAAATCGAACCTTGTAAGTTCATGCTGTTGGAAGTTGTCACTAAATGAAATTGTGACCTTATCCGATGCGTGAACTTATCCTGCTGACAACTACATTTATTGTACGGATAAGCATAAGGGGAAAAAAGAGGCTTTCGATAATTGTGATCTTACCCATATGCAACTCTAACAGATGGGATCTTTTTGATGTTCCATTTAATGATTTGTCTATGATGAGCCTCTACTCAAAGAAAAAATAAATGTTCTTCATAGGTAAGTGGTAGGGGAACTGGTAAGCGGCATGAAAAGTGCACAAAGAGGAGTGGCTGACAGCAGAGAGTCAAAAGCTATTAGCTTAACACAAAGAGCTTTGAATTAGCTGGTAATTGCACTGGAAAAGATAACATAATGGAAATGGTCAAACAGTAACATTCCCTTTCCACAGGACACATTCAATAGCCCAAAACCCTGAAACAAATAACTGTGCCACTAAGGCAGTAACCCAAAATGTCAGTGCTATGGCACTTCATGGTGAAGGAATAAATGAATGAATGAATGAGCAAACCCTCTTCCAGCACTGACTAGATGCTTGCCTCTGCTACTGTGGAAGAGTGCTGGTAACATATAATTCATAGAATCATCAAATAGTTTTTGGAATATGGTTGGAAGGGACCCTTAAAGGTAATCTAGTCCTACCTTCCTTCACCAAGCAGGGACATCTTTGATTAGATCAGGTCATTCACAGCCTTGTTCAATCTGACCTTGAATGTTTTTGGGTTGTCATCTACCACCTCTCTGGGCAACCTGTTCCAGTGTTTCACCACCTTCAATTTAAAAATCCCTGAAAATGGTAAAGCATCTCACATTATTGTGGTTGTCAGGGAATACATAATGTTACCTAATCCTCACAGTGGACAAACCCATTACCCATTCTGCAGTCAGTAAGCAGACTCCAGAGTGAGAAGACCTGGGGGGTGTCAGGGCACAGTCTGATTTGCAGCACTACAAGTCTACTGGGGGATACAGAAATTGTAGTTATCTTACTAGAAAGACACATACGTACGAGACAAACTCACACTGAGTCCAAGCAGTAATGGACTAAATTACAGTCAATCTTTGAAAGAAATTTTATCATTTGCTTTGCTATGAAAACAGCAGTCTCAATGGTCTTGGCAAAACCAGAGGTTATTTAGGTTGCCTACAAGCAAAGGCAAAACTTAATTTTGCTTCCCAAAAGATGGGGCAGGACAGTGTTAGGACAAGAAATATAGAAGGAGGAACATATTTGGGACTGAAAACTGAGAAAACAACTCTGGATTGGAGTCACCTTGGAGGGAGGGTTGCTATTCTGCTGCCACTGAGGTGGTGGAGGGTTTCTGAATATAGCAGCCTTTTTTCTTTCCTGAAGTTATTACCACCCACAAGCAAATCCTTCCCCCAGCCTTGATCCTTCCTGTACACATTCCACTTAAAGAACGGAGTTAACCAAACCTCTTAGCCATGAGGGAAGCAGACACAAGAATAGGCCACAGGTACTTATGGCTCTAACTGACTGATCTCCTCTGCCTTTGCTCAGAAGCAGGTCCAGATAGCAAAGACCATGCAGGAGAAGCTGCCACAAGCTGCTTCATGCCTAACTCAGCTGCCTAACATCTGACAATGCTCCCACAAGGCAGCTGTGCACTCCAGGTAAGGATGACAAATGAAAAGCCTTCTCTGTTTTCTGTAACAAAAAAACTTGCTGCTCCCTACCTTTCTTTAGAGCCCTGAAAGTCAGAAGCAGAGTTTCTTTATCTCTTCTACCTGCTGCTAGTACTGCAAATGGCAGAGTGCAGGTGCTATCCTTATCTGCAACAGCACTGTCCTACAGCAGGCAATAAAGGGAAGGAAGGAATATTGTGAAAGTGAGGATAGGGAAAGCCTAGGCAAAGATTTTCAGAGAAAAAAAGACCACATAAGGATGGGGGGCGGGGGGGTGGGGGTGGTGCTGGGGACAGAAATAAATTTCAGAAACAAAGCAAGAGAGAGGAAGTCAGGAAAAGCCATTTGAAGACTCCAGTTGGGTCTGATCAGGACACAAAAAAAAACCTGGAAAAAGAGGATCATAAGATATTCAAGAAAATTGCAATGCAAAAAACTTGCCAGAGTGAGAGAAGAAACATCCATCTCCAAATCTGAAACACAAGAGAAGTGCATGAGTTCCCATTTAGAATTAAAATGCAAACACTACTATTCTTTTTCAGCCAAGGCATCTGTGTTATTACAGCGCTCAATTCGAAATCTAAACCACTAAAATAAAATATACTTATTCTAATATCTAATTTCTCAGCTGAATCTTGGCTAAACTGAAAAACTGAAGTGAGTCTACACTACACCCAGTGATGTGATTTCACCTGACATTTGGTCAAACCCCATTCCTACAGCTAAGCAGCCAGATCACCATGTTTGCCATAAAAATTTTTTGAGAAAAATTTTCATTGCTGGTTATTTAGTTTACACCAGGCTCCAGCTATGCCCATGACACTGACTGGTTGACATGAACTAGGGTATGGGCACACAAACTGCTCCAGATTTTCAGCTGAAATGCAGAACCAATTTCATTGATGCCAAGGTGCACTTGCAGCACATAGTTTTCAGAGATTATAGTTTCAAAATAAGAGACTGACACTTCAAATTCAAAGATTCTCTATTTGTAGATGCGTTTGAGATTTTTAGCACTCTATTTGTATTCAGTTACTTACATAAAATACAAAAGAAATAAGTTTTATAGTCCCTCACAAAAGTCTTATAGTACCTTACACTCCTGTAATCTACAGAATTTAGTAGGAATACAGGATCACATCCCAGATTAGAAAAAATATAGACCAATGGTGTTGAACAGATTCTGCACCAATTTGAAATATCAATGCAACTTCTACATTTGGGCAGAACTGGAATGGAGGGCAATTAATTGAAAAAATGTTAATAGCACATAAATTGAGTAGATACTAAAGAAATGGAAATGGCTAACTATATAATAATTTTTTGTCACATATGCCATCAAAACATTTTTTAAGGTTTAACATGAACTAAAAGCACTGTATTTTCCCCAAGTCAGAAAGGAGGGAGTACCTGATGAACATGGTTCTAGAATTTCATTCACTTTTTAGATTTTTATACAGCTCTATAGACTTCTCTTTTATTTGGAATGCTTCACTGAATTTACAGAAACAAAAGAAAAAAAAGAGACAGAAGTAGAAAGAAAAATACATTTACTCAAGATATGCTAATAATGCTAAAGGTTTGTTTCACTTGCTTCAGAGTCAAGTTCCACATAATACAGCAAATACTGTGTTTATATCAGCATCTGCTCTCAGATAGATGCAAAATAAACCCAGCCATCATGGCAAAATCCTGATCCTGCAATGAAATAAGAAGAAAAGATATTTAGTTTTCAAGTTTACTAATTACAAGGACAATTTAGCCCTCTGTTTTCTAACTCCATATCTCATAAAAGAATAAAATTTTTTGTTGTTTTTCTCAATAGTTTTCCATCTTTGTGTTGCTCAAAAGGTTTGATACCACCTCCATGTGTTGAGGTAAACCTGAAGTAGAAGCACTTGCAAAAACACAGAAAAAAAATCCCCACAGACATCCAGTGTAGCTAAAGAGCTCTCCCTGAGTTCTCTGTGAGAGGAATACTGCAAACTGCATTCTCCCATGGACAGTCCATGGTGGCAAACATGATTCCCAGTTCTACTGTAACACTGCACACACCCATTAGGCTGAGCAGGTTCGTCATCCCAGCTACTTGTAGGTGGCACAGCTGTGCTCCCTTTCCATCAAAATACACAGGATACTGAAATGCCAGGCTTGGCAAGAGCAGGCTGACAATATTACTGAAGGTTTTCTTGATAAGATCATCATCTGTTTATGGATACTCCTGGGTATGCTCCCTTTCCTCAGCAGAGTAACAGTAGTCCCTGATAAATGTCCCTTTGTGTGCAGATTCACCTGATATATGCAAAAAACATTTCAGTTCTGAGTCTGTCTGCTTTTTATTTACTTCATATAGCTGAAATACACTTAGAGGTTTGTGAAGCACTGTATGTAAAACAATAGAAAGTGGGCACAACTGAAAATGCAGCTTACATAACTCAGACTGAAGTATTTTCTGAAATACATGCTATTCTGCATGGGAGAAAATTAAACATTTCACCATCACCTACATCAATCTTTCTTCCCTAGAAATTTTTTTAATACTTTTAGCTGGAAGATGCTCACTGTTTTCTTTTTTAATTTTATTTTCAACAGTATTATTTAAACAAGTATATATGCTATTTATATAAAATAAATCACAGACATATGCATGCACAGACATGTACCCAGTATTGTTGGATTTCTTTTTTACTTGGAAAAAAAAGACAAATATCAATGCAGCCTGTGTTGCCAGTGAATGTAAAAAGCTACTGAAGTTAACGAAGTATGAAGACTGAAGTATTAATATTTATGTAATGAAATATATTACATGAGCAAAAATGTTTTGAAAAGTATTCTTTTTAACTCTGAAAGCAAAGCAATGAGATCATCTGTGACCATATCTGTGGTGCCTTCTCAGTTTACAGTACTTCTGCTTAGAGATAGAAGGATCTATTTTCATCTCTCATTTGTGTAACAGCAGATAAGTTATTTGCTTTCTATCAGATATGCATACTCAGAGCTATGAAGCCACTGCTTACTAGCTAAAAGTATGTGAGCCAAAGTGCCCAAATGTCTTGCAAAATAAGCAGATGCTTTAAAATTATTTTCCTATTTCCTTTCAATATTTCCAACAAAATTCTGAGCACAAATAAAAAGACAAAAACCTCAAGAAAGATTCAAATTTGTCAGTATTTAGTGTAACCATCGAAAAGATCTAGTTATTTTTGAGATTAGGAAAGTAAGAGGGAGACAGGGACAAAGGGAGATTGAATGCTATGCTCCACTGCATGCATGCAATATATAGTCACATCCATTATAAATACAATTTATATGAAAAGCAACATTATTATAAATAGAGATAAATGTAGTATAACTATAATGTACAATATCAAGATTCAAATTAATAATTCCTTTGCACTTGCTGAGGATGGCCATGCATAGCAGACACATGGCTCTGCACTGCTCCAGCACTCATGAGTTATGTGCTTATCTACATCTTCTATGATCAAGTACCAGCAGTGACCAGCACAGCTCTGTGACACAGGAACTGACTGCTGGGCTTGGACACGGACCAGAGAACCCTTCAGTGCCTCAGCCTGTACTATCACTCTGCTTTCACATGCACCTACATCTTAGCATAGCCAAGACTTTGAAGCTGATATAAGAGTGATGCTCACTTATACAGCAGACTTGTAACTTTGAGTGAAATAAACCCTTGAACAGAGATTGAGCACAAGTCCTGTGCACTGCCTAAATCCTACTCTAAGGCTTACATAAGACTTAAGTAGAGTACTGGTCTTGTGGCAGCTTTCTGTACAGGAATGATCTTGACCTTCATATGAGTAAGTCTCAGGGACATCATGTGTGTAAAGGATATCCCAAATTGCTTTGCCTTACCACCTCCCTTCCACAAGGGCAGGCTTTGAACATCCCATTGCTGCTTGGGCAGATGCAGAGACTGGGGAGCCTGAAGAGCCACGACTGGCACATGTTCTGTGGCACTAGGATGTAGACAGACTGACTTTCTCCTGAAGAATGACCTCTTGAGACTGACTCTTCACAGCTTACACTATAACTCTGTAAACCATGACTGGGAACAAGTCCACATACTCCATGGCCTTATTAGAAATTTCAGCCTAAATAAGAGACTCAGAGTCTCAGAGGAAGGCAGGGCTAGTGACAGGAGCCCTAACTTTCCCTGACAGTTGCAATCACTGCTTCTGAAAACACAATACTTAAAATACACTCACGATTTTGAAGAAGTAGGAAAGTATTTCTGGCAAAGAGTAGTCATGAAACAGGCAGTGTCAATATAATTCAAAATATATCTGGGTGACAGAATTATTTTGTCATTAAACCCTTAAAGCTGTACCTATATTATGATGTTTTAAAAATACTAATGTCAATTTTTAGCTGCTTCCTATTATCCTGCAATGGTGACTTACTGTAAGAATATAAGAAGCATAGCCTAATATTAAGTATATAGAGTTAAAAAGGATGAGTATATACGAAATGATCATATTGAAAAATACGTTTGGAATCTTTATTTCCCTGATAATAAAATCAGCACTTTACAAAATCATATGTAATAGAATAAAAATTCCCCTAAAAATATCAGCTCCTCTATACCTCTCCATTAAAAAATCACATGCATCAATGCAAAGACAAAATTTCTATTTTAACTGTGACAATCCCTTTGATGTACATAAATACTTTTCACCTTAACAATTCCTTTTTGATAGGCACAGACAAATTGCTGTAAAAGGATTCTTTGTGAAAGACAGTTTGATTCTACCATTTTTCCCCCCATATGTTTTCATCTCAATTAACAAATTACATTAACAGGATACACAATGCATTAGCTTAAAAGGAATAGAATATCTATTCACAAACAAATCCTACTTTTACATAACCAACGTTGCAGTTACTGGTCTAAAAAACTCAAGCCTTTCAGCATCAGAAAAAACTTGAACTTCCATACAGGAGCTGGGGCTACCCTTTTTTATATTCCAGTACCTATATAAAAGTCCAGTACCAGTTTCCTACTCATCTGCTGTCCCTTGGACACTTCTTCCTTGGACAGTTCAGCTGCCACTTGCCCTCCCCCTATTGCCCTCTGTGGCCTCAGTGTTCCTCCTCAGTACTGTGCTGTACCCAAGCTCTCAGTGACTGCCTCCAACAATGTCCAGAAGCAAATGTCAGAAAAGACACAGGCAGTAAGGCACATATGCTCTCCCTCACACAACTGACTTGTAACTTTCTGTCTTTCCCCTATTGATAACAAATCATCTGCCAGTCAAGCCTAAGCTGAAACTAGAAACTTTCAAGTTACAGCAAAAGTATTAAGTTCATTAATCATTAAGCATAATGAAATAAAAGAAAACTCCATATTTGTAAACTTCATACTGACTTAAAGAGAATAAACATGAAAGTATTGGAGGAAATAATACTATACCTGGAGGAAAATTGCATACTATGCTCTATACAAGTTCTATATGTTTTCACACTTTTTGTAAACATTTATAAGTATGTTAGAATTCTAAATCAATAATGTAATTTCATATAAAACAAAATCTTTATGGCTAGATTGTAACATTAGCACCTTCACTTATTAATATGTGAAAATATATGTATAAATAAACCCACACAGCTCACAAAGTCTTCCAATGTGCCAAATATAGCCATGACATGCTTTTGGTATTTCTATATGCTTATGTTGTCTTCTCCTCTTGACAGCTAATAAAAAATACTGGAAATTACTTTATTAAATGAGAGACAGATATTCAGAAGACAGTACCAAAGAAACTCCTATAAACAAGTAGCTCAAGCCTTTGCAAGTACTTTCTCATGCATATCATAATAACAGTTCAAAGAAACTATCAAATAAAGAAGATGCACAGATTTCAGAAAAGGCCAGTCTTGCAGCAAACATTTAGGTTATAATCTTTGAAAGATCAGGGCTCAGTAAATTGGATCTAAGCCTACCTCCTATGGGACATCCAATATCACTCATAATCTCTCTGTAACTCTGGAAGTAATAACAATTCCTTTCTCCAACCTTTTATTGGCCTCTCTTTAAATAGCATGCAATCCAGAGTGGGGACTGTAACTGTGTTTGCATATAGACATACATATAAAAATGTAAAAGAGATACACAGAGATAGATAGATAGATAGATAGATAGATAGATAGATAGATAGAAGATAGATAGATAGATAGATAGATAGATAGATAGATAGATAGATAGAAGATAGATAGATAGTAGATAGATAGATAGAAGAAGATAGATAGAAGATAGATAGATAGATAGATAGAAGATAGATAGATAGATGATAGATAGATAGATAGATAGACAGACAGATAATCTACATAGTATCATAGTATCTAGGACAAAAGGATCTGTGTCTGTAGAAACCAACAGCTTCTACGTGATACTGTAATCCACACGGCAAAAAAATAACATATCTTGGCATTCTGAAAGGAATGCCCTTTTCAAATATTCTCATCTTTTTTTGTCTCTGGCAAGTAGGCTTGCAAGTGGGGGTTGATTATGTTTCTGATATGTACTCCATATCACCTTTTGGAGCAGTTAAACAAAGCTCAGACCCTGAACTCTCTGAATAACAGGAAGAGACAATCAGAGAGAAAGACTGGTTTCAAATTTAGTACTTGATGTTTGAGGTCTTTGCTTTAATTTGATTTTGGAATTTATCTTAATCCAAACACTGCATGCTTTCACTCTTGAAATTATTACAATCAACAAATTTAGGTAGGTGAGAACATATTTATTTATATATTGCTTTTTATCTCTTAGATACACTCAAAAAATAGGAAACCCTTTGAAATGCTGAGTTCAGTTGTTCCAAAATATTACAGGTAACACGAGAAAGCAAACCACTCACTCCCTTCTTACCTGCCACCAAAGTACACAGAAAACACCTTTTCTAATTTATTGCCATCTTCCTAGAAATATTTACGCCAATTAAAACACTTTTAATTTGAGTGGCAGCTAACTCTTCAGTGCCATTCCAGGACAAATGTGTAATCTGTTTTTACATTCTTGGATCCAAACAGTTTTACAATAATGCATCATTCTTTGACTTTTTTCACAATCACCCATTTAAGCAACTCCTGACAATGAAACATTAGCACTGTATGCAAAAAAAATTGCTATTCCCTCTTGTTTTGCACAAATGAAATAAAACACCCAACAGCAAATCAATGTCTACACTTTTGAATGAGTATAATAATGGTAGGAAGAAGCAGGCAAATCAATATGAAGAGTGTAAGTAGAACCTTTAGTATTGTCAGTCCTTTCTAGTGGCTGTTTACATTTTGCACTTTCATAGAGTACTTAGAAAAACAAAATAATTCTGCTTGAAAGCTACAACACAGACCACACAACTACCATATCAACAGCACACTTCAGTATCCAGAAAGCTTTAAGTATTCTCAGGGAGAAACAGAGGCATCACATCTCACCTGTCCTACACCACGAGAGCTTGGTATAAATAGTGTAGAATTTAAAAGCACTACACAATAAAGATACCAGTGTCTGACAAATCCATTATTTCACTGAGAGGTATGATACTTCCCTCTGAAAGGCAATAAAAAGTAAATTCTGCACTGCACTGTACATAAAGAACAGTTAAAATGAAAAATTTGTTGTATGACAACTCATGTTGTTAACAATATAGGCAGATCAAGATAAGTGGGTGGATTTGGATCATCATCAGAAGACACAAGGCCATATTTGCCAGTCTATTATGTCATGTTTCTTGAATTCATGATCCTAGGAGTGCAATAACTTTTTATGACATGATGGAGAAGTTACATTTTATACATGCTCCAAATACCCAGGCAAGATAAATGAATTAAACTCAGCAACCATACTGTATTTTTTAAATGTTAGTGGGCAATATAGCATATGGATAATTCTGAAGTCTAAAGCATATAAATCATCATAAAATAGCAATGAAAAGCACACTGTGATTGCCAGATGACTTACATCAAATTAATCCCTACCTTTTTAAACCAAAACAGTTGCAAAACATGAGAAATATAAGAAAATGATTGTAAAGAGATTGTTTGTTAAGTCAGTAGGGAGCACAGCACCAAAATCACAGACACTATTTCTGTGCTGATGCTAGACTTGAAATCCTATCCTTTTCCTGAAATGGCTCATCCCATGCAGAAGAGCTATACCATTTTAGAAACAATGGTTATTTATATTTCCTGTCAAACATTTCTACTCAAAACACAGGTAGATTTTAAAAAATTTGCAGAGAATAATTTTTAGACAAAAATATGGTAAAGTTGTTAAAAGATGCCTCAGTTAAAAAAAAAGACAAAACCAACTTTTATTATTTAACCAATTATTAATTTCTTTGATGAAATTGCATTTATCTTTAGTCACTGAAAATGTATACAATATTACACATCCAAACCTATGCTTTAACAATATGCTAATTATACAGTTCAGATGATCTGGAAAGAAATCCATTTTGCACTGATGATATAAGGGAGTGACAGTGCAATTTACATTAAGAAATGTTTTCTCATTTTTCTCAAAAATTGGTTTGCACTCAGCCGGAGAAATCTAAATTCGACCAACAGGCATCCCTCCCTGCTTCTCCATGGTTACAAAATAACATGATAATCTGAATGACGGAAAAGATGCACATAAGAATGGGTTACAAAAACTCCTCTGGACACAGGTACACAGGCAGTGAATGTTTCCTTTTGTAATCTGATTAAACAGACAATTATTGTAAATAACAATATTGTAATGCTAGTAGCAGACAATTCTCAGTGATATTACTTCAAACATTTTGAATTAGGTCTTCCAAATTGTCTAAATTATCCCCCAGGGCAGTTGGCCAGTCGACATTCCTGACTTTATGGGAAGAATTCTAACTGGAGAGGCTAACATAAAGATTCCTCTTTTGCCTAGAGCTTTGCTCACACACCTCTCTTCACTCCAAATTTGACAGTACTGTACTATAGTGTGCTTTTGGCACACATTTTCCTGCCAGTTTAACACCAAACTGTACAGACAGAGCTTGAAAGAGAGTGGTTGGTTCATTGTGATTTTCCTTTTAGTGCTCAAGGGATACAGACTGCACCGACTGGGAGATGGCACATGAGAATCCTGATTCCTGGCACACTGCTCTTCATCAGCCACAGACATCTAAGCACACGGAATTGGAGGGCTAAAAACAGTCTTGATTTATTCATCTGATTCAGAGCTATCTTGCCAGATATATTATGAAAAAATCCATACCCATAATTTATCCTCAGACTGATACATTTCATTACACTGTGGATTCATGGGGAAACACGAAAAAATGAGTTTCTCAAGTTTTTTGGGACTGTGTAGTTTTATAGATATAGCTGCACCAAGGCTGGAATTTAGTCACATTTTATATAATATTTAAACTATACCAATGCATTACAAGGATAAACTAATGCAGTGTAATGATGTGCCATAGATAAGACTAATTAGCATTTTCTTAGAGACAGAGCCTAAAAGAGTCTGGCATTCAGAACTGCAGATCCAGAAATTTTCAAGATTATCAGCAAAAGTGGACAGACAATAAAAAGATCAACAAGGATGGGTGATTTCAGAAAAAGATTACAGACTATCACACCAACCACTTTTTATTTAATAAAGGATGTTTATTTAAATAGTTCAGAGTCAAACTATAACATATTTCCATCAGACAAAAACCCGGCATTTTAGAACGTTAATTCAGGCAACCATTTCTTCTTCAGGATACCATATTCAGGTAACCATTTTCTAGCTTTTATTTGTATTATACACATATTTCTCACAGGGAGAAATAGAACTTGAATGCCAAATTAAAACCAGCATTATTGGAAGACTTAACAATAAGTGTGAAGACAGAAGCGTGTAAGCCTGAGGATAAAATAAATCCATCATAATATAATTCCACAAAATAAAGATGAGGTTAATCTGAAACCTATGAAAATTAATATCAAGATTTTAATTGACCTCAGCAGGTTTCTGCAGCTAGGCATGTTCAGCATGATGGTTCAGTGTAATTTTGTACTGTTTCTAAAGAATGTTCACCCCACCCCCAGTTCAGCCTCCACTCAGCAGTTTATGCATTTCCACTGAAAACTGAAGTGTCTGAAATTACTCTCTGCAGTGATTTCCTTCTTTGCACCAATGTTTTCAAAGGAATTTTTGAATATGCAAAAGCAAGTTTTTACAGTTACTGTTCTTCTTTTAAATAAAAAGAAAGCCATGACGAATGTGCAACTCTGCAGTGATTTTCTCTGGAATATGTTAGGATGAAAAATTGTGGACTCTGGAAAAAAAAAAAATACATAGAGGAAATGAATGGTAATTTCAAACACACAAAAAAATTCACTACACTGGAAAATTTCAATGTTATAAAAATAAGATTTTCGAAACTATATTTTGATTTTCAGATCACTGAAGTACTTCATAACCACAAAATGTTTGTCCAAATTAGGATACTATTGTAGCTGTTTTAATAAAAATTTCTGGAGGAAAGTGCTTGTGGTTTTTGTGCAGAAAAAGTGGTTGGTTTGTTTTCATTTTCTCCAGGAGTTCAGGATGCCAACAGCTTAAAAGCTACTGCCAGCTTAACAGCTCTTTCATTCTTACTCCATCCCACAAAACCTGAAAGCCACCCTCAAGAAAACAGTGAATTTGATCAGTATTTCAACATAAACACTTCACTGTTTCAGGCTGCATAGTTGGAAAAAATATGATAAATTAGACTCAGTATTCATGTCCCTGTTCACTTTCCTGGTACTATCTGCTTGAAGCTAAGGGAAGTCATAATCTTCCAGTTGTTGTATCATACTTCTTTTAATGATACAAAAGCATGTATAAGATCAAGGTAACTACCCATAGTTGTCCTTGTCCCTTTGCTCCCCTCTT
Organism: Oenanthe melanoleuca; assembly: GCF_029582105.1. NCBI lineage: Eukaryota > Metazoa > Chordata > Aves > Passeriformes > Muscicapidae > Oenanthe > Oenanthe melanoleuca. The sequence continues at coordinate 19,110,074 of NC_079335.1, forward strand.
TTGTTTTGTTTTGTGTTGTTTAGTTTTTAACAAAGAGAATTGTAAAATGTTTGCAGGAGTAGAAGAGATAATTTTTAAAATCTCCATTTAAAATGAAATGCAATGTTAAAGGTGATGGGAACCTTAGAGACAGCACAAACATTTGAAGTGGCCCTGTCACAGCAATTGCCCTGTGATTCAGGTGTTTGACATCACATACCTGAAAGCCTCCAGCAGCTGCTTTTGGAGGCTTGGCTCTTCTCTTGCACCAGGTCTGTGAAACAGAAGAAGGGAAAAAGATGAATTCCCATCTGTAAGAAGGCCACATCACCTGCATTCAACCTCACAATATTGACACTGTGCACAGACATACAGACAAATGATTACCTGATTCATGTTGTCCAGTTCAGGAAATGTAGGCTGCAGTTGATGTATTTTCTACCTAAAACCTTTCCTTTTGGAATTTCTGCTGCACTACTGGCAGCCCACAACAGAAGAGTATCTGATGTGCTCCATCAAGTGAAATTCCCATTCAGCCTTTTATCTCATGACTGTTGGATCCTGCTCAAGCAATAATACAAAATATCTCTCACCTGCAAACGATTTACAATAACATAATCAATAATGAATTTCCTGTTATCCACTCTACCGTGCAAGAAAGTCGCATTCAATGTGTGGAAATATTTTAAAAGAAGAAATGACAACAAATTCCAGTCATCATGGTTTTTGTATGATTGCTTTCTCTCCTTTCACATATGTTTACACTGACAGCAGTTACACCATGACCATTCAGGAGTTCATTTATTCACCTACCAAAAGGCACTGCTAATAACAGAACATTTTCTAGGGTTCTGCCCAAGGGCTCTGGGGTTTAAACTGCTGTGTTGGCCTTTGCTCACCAATGGAGAAATGTTGCTACCAATTATTTTATCTCACCCACCCTGCATGCCTCTTGTACATAATGATATTTTTGAGACTTTAAATCTCTTTGCTAAAGGCACTAAATGCAGATGTGTGCTGGGCTTGAGGCTTTTAACTTGTAGAAGGGAATACAGAGGATGACTAAACGAATGCTGGTCAAAGGACTGAGTCAAATCCCTCTGAATTCACAATCTAAAGCATACTAATGGATAGAAGTTAAATGTATGGAACTTGCTAACCCACAATAGCACGTTCACATATCAAAACAAACCATAATTTTTCCATACTAAGTGATTTTCATCCTCCTGTGCTGCACATAATAATTAGAGAAAATAATTAAGTTGTAAATTAGGTTATCTACTTGAAAGACAATTGGGAGAAGATGGGCCAGAAGTGTGGAGAGAAGTTATATGAGCTATTCACACCTGCCCCACCTTCTTATGTTGTATTACATATGAATAAAAGTGTAGGAGGAAAAAAAAGGAGCAACTTATTGGGGTCCCAGTATCCTTTTCCTTCCTTGCCCCAGGGAGCATGTGGGTGGACAAGAGTGTGTGCACACAGGCAATGTAGGAGGAAAAGTTCTGTGTGTCATCATTTCCTTCAGTGATTCCTTATCTTTTTACCTTGTCCAATGTTTTGTGTTCTATCAACCTAACACACCTCTGGTTATCAAACTTCCTTAGTGTTACAAGGACAAAACTTTCCTTTATACAATAAACCAGAAACTTCATTCCCCTTACAGACAGCATCAGTCCTTTTTCACAAGAGTCTTTTGGTTTTCTTCTTCCTTCTCATTCATCTTAAGTCTCACTTCCTCAGAACTTTCTCTTGGTTTCCGCAGTAACAGAAAACCCTAAAATTAATTGTTATTGTAATTACCAAAACAGTACCATGGACCTTGCATTCAGTACATCAACATACATACTGCATGAAAATCCAATATAAATTCTTTTTTTGATCTTATTTTTGTTCCTTTCATCCAATGTATTGTAATTTCATGCTCTAATATGTAGGTAAAATGGAATTCAGCAATCATGACCACTTGTCAGCAAACAGAACAAAAAATTCAAATAAAATTGTATCCAGCTCAAGTAGCAACAAACATCATGACTGTCTCATCACAAAATTAAAATAACAAATGCATGTTTAACTTCTCAACATGTGCTTTCAAAGTTCTCTAGGTGGATTATGTTATGTTTTTCATAAGTCCACTCTCCCTTTTAAAGTCATCCTTTCTATTTATCTTTGCATGACTTCTGTCTCAAAGACATTCACAATTCCTTCCAATTTTTTCATTCATATGCACTTTATCCCAGTCTTCCAAGTGCCCTTCAATTCTGGCAACACCCAACTTTCTTGTCAGTAACACTTTTAATAAGCTCTAATTTAGAGAATGTCATGCATATACAGCACCAAACCACATTTTGACAGTCTGGTGTCACTCATGTCCAAGCATCTAAACTGGAAGCATCTGTAGAATAAAACTTTGCATACCAGTTCATCAATATTTGACTAAAATCTAAATATTACAGATAACATTCTAAATAATATGCATTTCTTAATTTTCTATATTTTTTAGTATTTACTCATTAATTTTATAGAGCTCTCAGACAAAAAAATATTTTTCCCCCTGCAAGATTTTTCATCTACTTTCCTTTTATCTCTTCATTATAAAAGTGTTCTTTGTATAGTCTGTAGCCATTGTACACTTTTTACAGACTACTGAAAACAAGTATTAGAGTGCTAATCCAAATAATTTTTGTAAAACACACCAAAGAAGCTATTTGAAACCTTTGTGTGAAAAGCAAGAAATGTTTTTCATAAAGAGCTCATATTTTTCAAATTCTTGGGACAAATAGTAAAGCAAATTCTACTTTTAAGTTGCCATTTTGTGCTGGACCCCCAACCCAGTGAGGAGTCCCTATAGCCTTCAAAAGATTAGCATAAGGATTCCTACAGCTCACAATTCCAAGTGGATATTGGGATGGATATTACCAGCTATAGAAGAGGTGGCAGACTGACCAGATCCAGGTCAGAGTGTCCCACAGATTAGTCTTTTTTTGGTATCTTAACCACATGAAATAAATAACATCACCAAATGCAATCAAGCAAAATACTGATCAAGTACATCTACTCTGTGCAGGCCTATCTGTTCATGCAAGGGTGCAGAGGTACCTCTCACCTCCTGGTGACATCTGCTTTCCTCTTTTCATCTAGTATGCTAAGCCAGTGTTACTCTGATATCCTCTCTATTGTATTAGACTTTTTGGGTTGTCTGCCAAAGGCTGAAACGATGGTTAAAGGCCACTGAGCTGTCACTGTAGTCCCTGTTTCTGTAACATTCTGGTAAAAGGAACCAAATATCCTCAAGAAACTGGTTTTTAATCAGGAAATGTACCACAGTGAGAGTATGGGGCTGCTACACCTACCTCAATCTCTGAATTTTGATGTTACAGTTTTCCCATTTGTTGTTTACATAATGCCTTCAGAAAGCACAATGAATGCTTTTGCATTTCACACTTTTACTCTTCCAGAATGTGATTATTTTGGATTCCTGCCTAATTTCCTAGCACCTCACATTACCTACCCTGGAGATGGCAATCAAATTTTGATACTGCAGTATCTAAGTTACTTTGCCCAATTTGCAGTAACTTTAATTTCAAGACTTCTAAAAATTATTTCCAAGGTAAAAATTACTTGTAGTTTTTTGTGTTGTATTGTATCACTGTCAATAAACCAGTACAGTTAAGGCCAGCCTCTTATCTTTGTTCCATTTTTTTAACTTAGCATGATGCCATGTGTACAAAATTCCCAGCTGATCTCAGCATGCATTTATAGGTTAATATATAAACCATACACTTATTGATTAATATGAGAACACACTGCCCCACTGACCCTTGTCCTTTGAAACAAAGACTGCTTGTGCAAAGAGATGGGGGATTTCTTGGGTATGCTGAATGTTTTCACTGACCATTCCAATGCAAATAAAAATTCAATTCCTATGTAATCTCACTGTTCCAACACCAAATTTTGAACCAAGAGCTTTTCTTGAGTCGCAATGTTAATAAAAGTTTTATAAAAATATCCTTTGCAGTTTCTAAACAGCAACAGATGGTTTTGTCTCCTCTTGAACACTATGAAAATAATGTAATGTCCCAGAAACAGTCCATCCATGAGCTTGTGTTTCAAAAGACAATTAAAGACAATATCTTCCAATAGATTACTATGTGAGTATTAAAGAGAAGTATGTAACATGAAATGAACTTCCATTTATCCCAATTTCACACCCAGTCATCATCTATATCATAAAACATTCATATCCCTGTATTACTCCAATTTTAGTTTCTTTCAAACCATGATCCAGTCAGTAGTAAACTATTCTCTGAAATATAAGAGAAGTCATACTTAGTTGAAAAAGAACATTTGTGTGCCAGGCTCAGAAGACAGGTACACACAGATAAGATTTTATCCCCATTATCATTTGGTATTGGGGTAGTTGCACATTATTAATGTGTGGGCTTTTCATTCATTATTAGAAGTCTGTTGTTGAAGGAGACAGCCCCAAATCCTTCAGGGAATGTCACATATCCTCTAGATGTCTCTGGAGATTAATTCTAAGAACATTGTAACTCTGAGCAGGATCCATTGTAAGGAGTCAATCATTATATTAGCATTACAGCTGTTCTTCAATATTTGCTCTGTTTGAAGAAGCAAACTATCTTTCTGCCTGCAGTCTTCACTCAAGGCTACCCACCACATGCACACTAAACTTTACTTTCTCTTAGATGTGTTTCCATTTTGAGATTTACCTCTGCATTTTAGCAACAGTATTCACTTTTGTTAACCTTTCAGTCACTTATAGTAATATGCTGCAGTTCTGTAATATTCTTTGATATATCCATGTTAAAAATTGATGTGGGCAAAACATTGAGTTAAAGATGCATAGCTGTACTTTCACTGGGATAATCTGATTCACAAAACTGCATATTTCCCTATTAAATTTTTAATATTATTATACCAACACCTGTCAAAATATAAATGGACATATACTTTGGATATACTTTTTAAACACTTTATTTTATGATATCTGCCATTACAGCCACAGAAACAGAACAGTCTCCTGTGGTAGTAGTTTTCCATAGTTTTATAAGTGATTGTACACCAACTTCTGCAGATGACAACCTACTAGACATAGTACCATACTGCTCCTCTGTATTAAACAAAGGCATAACTTATCCAAAACCCACTGGTATCACTTCCCATTGACCTCAGCTGGCTTTGAGCAGGCATTTAGGAAACAGCCCCCAAACAGCAGAGCTGTGTTTGCACAGCCATTCCCAGCTGAGGGGATGGAACAGCATCCTTACAAAGCACAGAGAAATGCAGGTTCAGAGCACCTTGGGCACATGGCAAACCAAAACACCAACAGACCTGCACTTCTTTAAACTCGAAGTGCTACATTAAGATATTTGTTTGGATGAACAAAAAATGCCATCTCTTGTCTCAAACAGCAATCTGTACTAACTGGAAGTAGGTTATCACTCAAGAGAAGTGCAACTGTTCTGCAGGGCTTTTGGTCTTCAGCAATTAGTTACCTTCATTTTTAATTTGCTGCATTAAAAATACATCTTCAAGAACAAATGTGATCAGTGTAAAAAGACATGACAACAGAAAATGTCGTGCTGTGTCTGGCCAAGATAGAAGATGAACCTGCACAGTATTGTATAGCAGTCAGCAGCTAATGTACAGGCTCCTTAAAAGCAAATTTGCTTCACTGTAAAAAGTGATTTCAGCAACCATGGTGCTTCTCCTGAAGTATAAGCATGGAGAAAAGAAGAAATAAAAAAGACATTTTTTGATGAGAGGTTATGTAGTCTCTACAATTGAGTAAATTTACTTGCTGTTGCAGCAGAGGAATGTGATAGGAAATTTTACATTTGAAGGAGAAATGTCACAGTATTTTGATAAGAGAGCGATGAACTTTTTTCCCTTGTGCCATTATCAAGGCGAAGTGAACAAAATACATCATTTATAACCCACTGCTCTACTATTATCTCCTGGTGAGACACTTGTTTTAAAACACACAAGGACCTTTTTTCTCCAAGACTAAAGCTCTCTGTGAGACTCAGTCTTCCTTTATAACCATGAAAGAAAGTTGACACTTGTGTGGGCCAAAGTTTCCAGGCAACCACACAAGGGCACTTATATACCCTCCAGGTCAGCCCTTGTTCTGAAGTACAGAGGAAGCATATGAACAGTGCATGTCCCTTTGATCACAGATACCATCTAAAACTGATGTGGAGAGAAAATCCTGCACTTTGGAAGAAAAGCACTGCAGTTCACCTCAAAGCATTTTCTTACCTAATATTCACGGCAAGTAAAGGTTAGTGTGGTAGTGCAGAACTGCTAAAACATTTTCCCCTTACCCACTACAAAGTGCCACTGACTCTCTCCTGATGCTTTGTATTCTTGCCCATTTGTTCTTGCTCCTGGTTTTGGTTTGGCTTTGCTGTTTTTTTCTTTTTTTTTGGGTTTTTTTTTGTTTGTTTGTTTGTTTGTTTGTTTGTTTTGGTTTTTTTTGTTAGTTTTTTTTTTGTTGGTTTTTTGGGGTTTTTTTTTTTTGTGTTGGTTTTTTGTTGTTGTTTTTGTGGGGTTTTTTATTTTTTGTTTTATGTTTTGTGGGTTTTCTGTTTGTTTGTTTTGTTGCTTTTAAAAAAAATATTAACCTTCTACTAACCCCAGCTTATTTACTGTTCATTCAGCAAACCTGTGTTCAAGCAGGCAATTGTGTAGGAGCACCAGGGCAGTGTACTAGAGAGCAGTCACTAGAGGGAACTTCCAGTACTATTTATATAGAAAAAATTCCACTTCCATACTGATATATCTAATAGAAAATAAAAAATATATCCTTTTATTTTATGTTGAATAAGAGCAAATATTTGTGGTCAAAATCATGTGGTAATTACTATAACCAATGTCTGTTCAGCACAACTAAATCCCTCTTTTTTTAGAATTAAATGTACATGAAACTAAGTTACCACATCAAAAAATAACAGAGAAAATATCAGAGGACAGTAATCTCAAGAACCCTGACATTACTAATTATATTTTTTTTTTCTCCTCTAGTACAAAAGTTTGACTCAGACATAAGCAGTCAATTTAATTTGTTTCATGAAAACAAACAAAAAGCTTGTTTCCAGAAATGACAGATGAATTTACTGGAGCCCTCAGGTTACTCTGCTACTCCTACATACAATGTGTTTAACAGCTCAAATGGTTTGTTTTGACTGTTAACATTAGTGCATTGCTGAGTCAATGAGGAAAAAGACACAATGTAAACAAAAAAACTCCAAAAGGAAAATAAAATGAAAAGTTAATAATTAACAATGAAATGCAGCACGTTTAATTCTAACAAAAAAAATTAAAACCTTGAGACAAACCTAATTATAACAAAACTGACAGCTTCAAGATAGTTTTTAGATACCCAAACACAGGATATAAGTTCATCAAAGTATTGGAGAAGATAATAGAACCTGAATAAATTGTCACCTTAAGTTTCAGTTGCAATGTAAAAAAGTGAAAAGAAAAACCACAGATTTTGAACTATTTATCGAAGTTCCCATCTGGAGAGAGATTGTCACCAAAACAAAAAAAAACCAAAAACAAAACAAAAAAAAAATTTAAGCAGAATACTTACTTCTATTTTCCTATTTCTTATTACTTTCTACTTAAATTAACAAGGACAGCCATAATTCTTGAAGTTTTTTTCAGATCTTCCAAATGTTTTGAAAGCCTTCAAAAATCACTGAGATGAAATTTCAACCAGATCATTGCCTGGTAATGAACGCAAAATTTTAGATCATAATTAAATTATGAAATTTAAGGAAAAAAATAGTAAGGTGGTTATAATAAGCTATTACATATAAACATTTTTCGTTCCCCATGACACAAAAAAAATTTAAAATATTAATGTTAAAAGCAAGACATTTGAAATGTTTTGCTGAATTACATAACATTTCTTCTTATGTTGTAGAAGCACTGCCAGACTCATTCAAAGGGACAGACACTTCCAGCAAGAAAGACTATTATGAAGTTAAGCCATTCAGGACTCTGAATGAATTTAGCAATATATTCTTTCAAAGCTTTACTGTAAGACCTATGATTTAATTGTCACACTCCAAAGCTGGTGGGCAGGTCACTCTATTACACAGCTCTTATATTTAACTTTGCTGGAGAAGGGTTGGTCTAAGACCAACAGAGTCTCTCAAAACAGGATGATAAGCAAATTTCACAGTTATCACAAAATAACATATGATATTAGGTGGTAGCTACATGATAACTCCACTGGAAACAATGGTAATTACATAGTAAATCGTGTCAATGATACTGCATTATCTCCTAACTGTTCAATTAACTCGTGTCACCACTGCATACTATGTTTAGAAAGTTGCTGATGCAATATTTCCGTATCATAATTGCAAAGATAGTTGAAAAAGATATCACCCTATAATTTCAGAAAGTTTCTAATATTACTTGGTGAAACTATTTCTATTATGAATAACAAACAAACATTGAGGTGAAAAATGACACCTTAAAACCTGGAAGATACCTTAAATGGAAAGAACTTGCCAAGACTGTCATCAAAGAAATTCCTTTTCATCTCTCATGAAGGAAAGGAGATATTATTTTATAAATCAAATTCCAATTATTATACATTCACCTAAACAAATGGAAGAAGCCCTCAGCCATCATTGAAACAATTACAAATTTAATCCCTGATGCAAAGTAACTTTTCCTGTGCTGGGCAGATAATTGGATAAATGTTGATTACTTTATATTAAGGGAATATGCTTAAATTATAAAATTGCACAAGTATGGGGGGGAAAAACCACAGCATTTTAACTCCCTTGAAATTCTGCAACTTTACCAGGGACACAACTGCCTTCTCATTTTCACCCATACAAATCAAAAGTCCAGTGAGATGAATGGAATTAGTCAGACATAAAATGGAATAAATGCTGCTAGGAAACACATACGGCTATTTGACTTGTTATTGCCTTTTAATATTTTAGACAGCAGGATATGATTGTTCTTTCTGAGTGGTGTCATGTTCTGTTTGTCCCTACACCACTGATTTGCAGTTCAACAAGTTTATTCTTAAGCAATATTTTTGTGAGTACAGAATTAAATCATCAACTGGTACAAATCAGAGTTACAGCTAAATCACAGAAAAGGCAGAAGTAGGTGTTATGTTGATTTACATCATCTTAAAATCTTGTTTTGCCATAGTCCTTGCTGCAAAAGGAAGGGTTGATACCTGTGAGTCAATCCTTAAATAACAACCAGTGTAAAGTTTTAGAAGTCTCTCTCTCTCTTTGGGACACAGATACCTATGAGACACAAAAATTTTTGCAAATGTTCCAAAGTATCTCAATGAAAAGACTTGTGGCACCTAAAAGCTTTTGACTGCACAGCTACATTTACCTGCAACAGAAACACTTCTGAAGCCTGAAGTTGCTTTTGTTGTATTTTTCAATTTTCCTTTATGACAATGCTATTTCATACAGCTTGTTTAGATTTAGAGCACCTCATTCAAGGCCAGCTCCACCTACTTTTTCATCTCTGATCATACCAGTTTTGTTGTTCTAAGAACACAAATGAATCTGCATGATTTTAGTGCATGACTTGTTTCCAGCAAATCAACACACATACTTTCAATTTGTTATGCATGAGAGATGTGTAAAACTATAGAGATTTGGGGCTCTGGAGAACAAAATAAGAAAAATATATAAGCATTGTGTCTAAATCACAACAGAAGTTAAACTAATTTTAAACTACAGACTGTATAATTAATTAAAAAATACCAAAACTTTAAAGCTATCAGACCACATTCTCAGCTGTCCTAAGAATTTACTGAGTAACTGTTGTCCATAGGGGCCAACCTGTGCTACAGAAGCAAAATGTGCAGTTCAAGCAATGCTTCCACTCCTCCTTCCCAGCACCCTACTTCTTCCCTCAGTCCCTGTTTTGAGATGCTGCTCATTTTTCCTTTGCATGGCCCTGCCCCACTGAAGTAATAGATGTCACACTGGAAATAAATTACAGGCAAATAAGGCAATAAAACAAAACCCACAAAGTTCAAACTTTGCCCAAACCTCTTCCAAAACAGGGATATGAACAGGCTAAGTTAAAAATTCCTCAACACTCAATCTCTTTTGTGGTAACTAAGCATTTGCACTTTTTTGATCTCGATCCTACATCCATCAAGTCAAAGGATAAGAGTACACGTATAAAGGCCAGAGAAAGAGACATCAGCAAGAATAAACACATCAGACAAAAACAAACCCAAAAAATTCTCCCCCAAATTCGAAGTAGTTTAGTAGGTTACATTTTTTAAAATATGCACATTAAAAAAATATATAGTTGCATTTTCAGTTTTTAACAGGAAAACAGTGCAGTGAGAGGAATCCACACTGTTCCAAATCAGGCAAATTTCGTTTTTTTTTAAAAATTATATTATTATTTTTATTGTATTATTTACAGTGCATTTTTATTTCCCAATTTGTCAAAAATCTGCCAATATAAACATAAGACAGGAGTTCAACTTTTTGAAAGTGGCCTGAATAATAAAACCACAAATGAAACAATCCTAATGTAGTTTATTCTGTTGCCAACTTCTGCCAACTAGTGAAACAGATAATAACAAAGTTGAATTTAAAAACAGAGTTAAAAATAGGGTTGCTTCGGTTGTCTGGAGTTTTTGTTTCTTTTTTTCTTTTGTTTGTTTGGGGTTTTTTGTTTGTTTGTTTGGCTGGTTGTTTTTTTTGCTGTCTGCATTTTTGTGGTTTTATTTTTTCTTGTTTTGTTTTGGTTTGGTTTGGTTTTGTTTTTTTGGTTTTTTTTGCTTTACCGTCTTCCAGCATCCTCCACAGAACTTTTGAGAAACAAGACATTTCTTTTGAATCAGATATCCATTATCAATTTGGACAGAGAGCGTCTGAACCAGTATTATCTGCAAATGATTTATGAGGGCAGGTATTTCTCTACCTGAACATTTTAGTGAAACCATAAATATCAGTAGCGACAGAGATTCAAAGAAAAAGCCTTGGAAAATATTTTATATGGGAAGTTAGTTTCATCTGATGAAAATTTTAATTCACCATTTCTGTATTTTTAAAGAGCATTCATGTTAGCCAGGTCTATCGTTCCTTCTTGCTGATATTTTCAATATACATACTATAAATACTTACCTAGTTATAAAATCTACTGAAGTGAGCCAGCTGATCAGAGGTCTTCCCACTGACATTAACTAAGAATACATTTGAGTCTGAACTGTCACTCAGAAGAAACAAGTACATTCAATGCAGCACTGTAAAACCAGCTTTTTAAATTGTTCATGAAGAATATCCTCAAAAGCCCTCAGAGAAACAGTACCCCCTTTTCTGCAGTGCAACCACCAACACAATGACCATCAATAGGTCATTTACCTTTGAGAGTCATCCATCTTCTCCTCTCTAAAATGGTGTCAGTAATTCCTTCTCCTAAATGGAGAAGGATGGTTTTATACAACGGCCCTGTGTGGACTACCTACCTCAGAATGCACTGTGCATATTCAGGTTCTCCTCTTCCACACTCTGTTCAGACCTCGAGATTATATTGGAAGCATGATACAGAATTATTGAAAAAAGAATTATTGATAAAAGAATTCAAAACCAGTTTAATGACCATTTTGATTTATAAGACATTATTTTCAATTTCCAACACAGTGTACTTCATGAAAAAGGTAAAAAGAAAAAAAGGAGAAGAAAAAGCCTGTTCTCTCTGGAATTGATTTTTTAATTGTTAATTTCTTCTAGATGAAATTCATATTTTCTTAGAGCTTCTTTTTTACCCATTTCTTATTTCTGTTTATTATTTCTATTCATTTATTTCTCAATTATTATTATGTGGATCAAAAATAAAAAAAAATAAAAGTGCCTGTATAAATTGAAATGGAAAGAATTCTCTTTTATAGTACTGTAAACATGTTCAGCTGAAGTAAATGTTAGGGAAAAGCATGTACCTACTAAAATTAAATTGTTAAAATAGAACTTTACATGTGTGTATCAATACACTATCTTCACTAGGACATTTTGATACTTATCTAAGTGTCAACTGGAATGCACATATGCTGGATCACACCCTGTATTTACTGCTCTAATAATAATGTATCTATTAACCATGTTTTCTACCAGATGATTTCAAAATGTTGGAAATATAAAACTGAATTAAGCATCAGATCTTATTAACATATGAAAGTAATATTAGGCTTCTTTCATGGTTAATAAAAACAATATATCAAACCTAACTGAAAGACTTTCAGTTTTGTGAAGCTTGGGTTGGGCTTGACTTTAGAACTTCACTTCCAATGTATTTCTAATCCACTGGTGAAATCCTTTACCAGTGAAAACCAGGTCGCACAAAGCCAGAATAGGGAACTGGAAAATCAAGGTCAAATTTTAGGCATCAGGGAGCTGGCCAGTGTTACAGAGGAAATAACTTAGTATTCTCATTTTTTATATTATGCTCTTTATGTCTAAAAATCCACCTGGTTTTCATGTGAACTATTTTATTTTTTAATTTTTTATTTGTTTTATTTATTGGAGAAAATCGAGTTTTGTTTGCTTTGTATAATAAAGATACACAGCTGTAAAGTGTTTATAATTTCTTACTTGTATATTTCTTACTTACTTATACTTAGCTACAATAACACAATAAACATTGCCCAAGTAATCCACAGAAACAATTTCCACCACGGTGAAGACCCCATTTGGAAGATATCCAAGATCTAACTCAGATTTCCTTTCTCATATTTATTGTGTAAGGGATCATATATGGAATCCACTCTGCTGGATGCAGAAGAGTTCATGAAAGGCAAAAGAGGAGCCCACAGGGCTTTCACACCCTTTTTCAGCTCATTGCTGAATGGTATGTTCATCCCAGAGACTAAATCCTTCCTGTCAAAATATCAAGGGCTCTGTCAGGACTGGTAATTCGGTGCAAGGAGGAGGAGGGAGGAATTAAATGGCTGAGAATTGCTACAACAAGGGTGTAAAGGAAAGAAGAGGCTGCCACTGCAGTGAGGCTACACAGAAATACTTAGAACATCCCACAAATAGTAATACTGGAACACTGATGAAAAAAATGCTACATTTTACTAATGTATGACTATGCCATGACATAAATACATAAAATAACTTAAAATAAAATACAAGAACTTCCATAATAAAAAAAATTCTCTAAGTACAGCTATAAATAACCATATTTACAATTGATGAGTTTTGCATGGCCCTATAAAATTGGTATTATGATATACAGGATTTTAGCAATATAGTTACTAGAGTGAATAGGAAACCATTTTCCATCAAATTACTGCCTCTTTCTCCCTAAAAAGTATCTGACTAAAGCAGAGATAATGTAAAGTTCAGCTATCAAAAATGGCTTCATTAAGAACTTTAATGAAGCACATGGGAGCCATTTATTGACTTCTCAACTATTAAGACATAGCATTATTACTGCTTTAACAGTATTTCCATTTTCATTTAGGAAATAACTAATCAAGGGATCAATGTACCAAAGACTTTATTTTCTCTCCCATGGGTCACTGAAAGTACATTTTTTAAAATGCAAAAAACGTAAAGGCAATTCCCCCTAGTGCCATATCACATAAGCAATTTAAAGAAATAACAAGGAATGCTAAAGGTCAATGGCTCCTGATCTAAGCCATGTTATAAAACAAATGAAAATTGTTCATGGTAATTCTACCTTTCTGGTGGAAGTAAGAGATCGCTTTCACATCAAAGAGGCTTACCTCCGAAGTATGCAAAGCACCTCCACCCTGACCCGCTGTCAACCTGTGAGACATTTCTATTTCTCAGCCTCACTTAGAATGCAAACTACTGTTTTCCTGGTAGTTCTCACAGCTCCACTTCCTTTGAGGTACAGATGTGTAGCCAAAGAACCCAATCAGATAACACCCATTTACATATTTATAAAGTCTCCTGTAAAATCTCGTATCAATTGTTGCCACTATATATAGCCCTTTCAAAGTATCTTGTGGGCACAAGCGCTCCACTGCACTGCTCCCTTCAGGAGTCCAGATATATCGTATAATGTGATTTCAATGTAAATGTGGCCCATCACACAATCATACCACTTCACAAACTCTTTTCTGCTGGGGTAGCTTAAATCTAAACACACTCAAGCAGCTTGCTGCACTGGAGCAAGATTTCCTCCACATAAAAAAAGTCAAAACCCCCAACACAACAATGCCAAGGAAAAAAAAATCTGAACATTTTCTGCAGAAAGATGGGCCGTCTCCAAATCCTTGTGCCCTATCAGACAAATTAAAGTAAATCAAGCATGAAATGAAGCAGAAGAGCCCCGAGATAAGGCTCCTTTAAGTCGTTTACAGATTAGGATAGAGAGAGGTGCATCTGGTCTCTGGCAGTGAAGGAGGCCAGTTTCTCATCTCACAATAGCAGCCTGTGTATAGGATTACCTTACCTTGTCACTGACAAGGGAAAAAGCGCCTGCAAAATGTCTCTAACTAACTTCCTAATGTTCCCAGCTAAGTTCTCTTATTAAAGTATTAACTGTTACAATGATAGAAATAAATTTTGATAAAACAAAATAAAAACAGACACCAGTCTGATTTATGAGCTGGTCAGACACTGATAAACTGGAGGCTCTGCTACCAGCAGATGAGCCTCTTCGCTTATCAGTCAGGATTTCACTGCTAGAGACAGCAGATAACTTCCCAACTGGAATCAGGGATTCAGTGAACTGTGTGTTACTGGTCAGACTGGTGCTCCACAGCACCTAAAAAGGCCTCTTGCGTTATCCGACGGGATTTTGCGCGGCATGCGGTGAGATGTTTCCCTGCTGGACGTGACGGCCGAGCTCAGAGGTCTGCACAGCTCATGGCTAAACTGGTGCTCCTGCGGTGGCAAACCAGCCTCCCTTCCTCTTATCAGCTTCTACAAATTGCAGGCCTGCCTTCCTGCCTTCCTTCCTTAGCAAGACGTGTCTCTCCTGCAGCGCCATCATCCACTTCTGCTTCTCCTCCGCGGCCCCTGTGCCGCAGAGGCCAAACCAAAGCAGCGCTCCCAAGGGTGTCAGCCTCCCCTGGCTCCCCGTTCCCAAGGGTGTCAGCCTCCCCTGGCTCCCCGTTCCCAAGGGTGCCGGGCTCCCCTGGCTCCCCTGGCTCCCCATTCCCAAGGGTGCCGGCCTCCCCTGGCTCCCCAGCTCCCTGTTCCCAAGGGTGCCGGCCTCCCCTGGCTCCCCAGCTCCCTGTTCCCAAGGGTGCCGGGCTCCCCTGGCTCCCCAGCTCCCTGTTCCCAAGGGTGCCGGGCTCCCCTGGCTCCCCTGGCTCCCCAGGATCCCCTGGCTACCTGTTCCCAAGGGTGCCGGGCTCCCCTAGCTCCCCTGGCTCCCTGTTCCCAAGGGTGCCAGGCTCCCCTGCCTCCTCAGGATCCCTTGGCTTCCCTGGTTCCCCATTCCCAAGGGTGCCGGGCTCTCCCTGGTTCCCTGGCTCCCATGGCTCCCCTTTCTCCCCTGGCTCCCCTGGCACCCCTGGCTCCCTGTCTCCTCTGTCTCCCCAGGCTCCCCTGTCTCTCCTGTCTCCCTGTCTACCCTGGCTCCTCTGTTTCCCCTGACTCTCCTGGCGCCCCTGTCTCCCCTGGTGCCCCTGTCTCCTCTGCCTCCCCTGGCCCCCCTGTCTCCCCTGTCTCCCCTGTCTCCCCTGTCTCCTCTGTCTCCCTGTCTCCCCTGGCTCCTCTGTTTCCCCTGACTCCCCTGGCTCCCCTGTCTCCCCAGGCTCCCCGGTGGCAGTGCTGCCCCAGGATAGCAGCCCCAGCAGGGCCTGTGCCGCCAGCAGCCTCCCTGGAGCACAGAGCCCACGGGATGGCTCCGGCCCGGCCCCAGGGATGGCTGCCCAGGCCCGCAGAGGGCAGGCAGTGCTGGCAGCCTCCCCTTGTCTGACCCTTCCAGCCCATCACACCCGGTGCCTGCGACACGAACACCCTGCTCGATGATGCTGTGCTGCAGGTGTCCCTAGTGCTGCTGAGCTGTGCTGTGCTGCCCTACAATGCAATGACTACTCACAGCCCTTCAATAAAACAAAGCAAGAGTTTGCTACACAACCCAGCATGGTTATTTATTAAGAAGAAAGCAGGTGGATGCAAGCCATCATGTACTTATAGCTGAACATGTACAATACTTCAAATGAAGCTAAGTAACAAATAAACTTTAAGGATAAAAAAAAAATTAGTGCCTGCTTTATGATTTCCACATTTTAGATCTGCTTGTGAATACCAGAAAAATAAAATTTTTTGGACAAAAATAAGATAGTCTGGATACAAAATAGCAGTATTAAAAAGAAAAAAAAAATAAAATTATTCTCTCCTTAGATTTTATATAACCTTTTCTTACACAAGGAATAAAGACCTGCAGGCTGCCTAATTCCAGTACCAATGTATGTCCTAGGTGTGAGAATGAAAACGTACTATGCTTTTTAATTTACTGCAGCTCTAGAATGAAGAAAAACTTCCCACCATTACAATACTCTAAACTAGTACGAGATCAAGATAGGACTTTTACCCTCAAACCTCTTCAGAAAAGGTGTACGTGCACCCTTATTTCCCAAATGAGAATACTCTAAAATAGACCTTAATATTTGTTACTGATATTCAAAGGCTGAAATGACCCAGAAAGCAGAATATAATTTTACTGCACTAATCCAGAAAGAATGTAGCGCAGGATAGCAGCAAGTATGAAATTGTCCTTCAGGCTTTAACTGTCAGACCCTAAAGCGATGGCGCTTCAGGAAATCTTCCTAAATGTATGAAAAAAGGAAGGCAGAAGGCACTGCACCTCAGCCCAGAGCACCTTCTCCAACCAGCCCTTCACACCACTCTGAATCCCCTACATTCTTCCTGATGTTTTGGAAGCTCTGTGTAATATTCAACCCAGCTGAACTGAGGTGGGTCCTGCCCCTCCAAAGCTGCCTACACTCAGACTCCTCTGATGCAGTGACATCCCCTTACTGGCCTTGCATTCTGCATGCTCTAGAAGGTTTTGAGGACTGGGGTTTTACTTTCTTTCTGAAGGCTATTTCACTGCCTTTTCATTTGCCAGGCATCACTCTCTGCTATGAAAATGAAAACCATGCCACATTATCACCCACGGGTCTCACAAACTAACTGTGTTACAGACAGGACAGGTGGATGAAATTATGCATGGAAACACTCCCACAGGAGGGACTTTTCATCCTTCAGAAAGACTGTCTGAAGGGAAATGAAATTTTTTTACTCACTAACTGTCGAGGCCAATTTCAATGGGCCCCAGCACTTTCAAGCACAACTCCTCCTTCTCAACGAGATAGATGAATTTCTGTTTACATGTGAAAAATGTCAGCCCTCATTTCACTCTCTTACTGGCATTTTAAATATACACTGCAAAACTGAAGTATCTTATGCCGACAAATATGATGAAACCACAATGAAAAATTATAAACTAGTGTCTTCTTCTGCCTGCATTTTGTATGAATGAATATTCCAAAAGCTAGAGAAGCACAAGCTCTCTCTGCAAAATGAATACATCTGATTTGCAGCTGCCACTCTTTCTGCAGGCACACACACCAATGACATGGGAAGGCACTGTGAAACACAAACGTAATCTACCTGTATTTTGCACTCATTTATTTACACAAATTTTAATGTTTGCACAAATATACAGAGGATTTGGGGAAGAGGAGGAAAAGATTATTTATTTTTACCTTAAAATTATTCTCAGTGAAATTTAGATAATAGTTCTCTTCTGTGCAGAGAACTGATACATTTACACATCTGTGACCAACTGACGATGTCGAACAAGTACTCACTGTTTGCCACAGTTAAGTAATAAATTAACTTAAATTATGCCAAAAAACGAGCATGTTTTATTCTCCTATTTATAAATACTGTGAGAAAGTGACACGTTGTACTACTCCTATTCTTGTAGCAGACTCATAAAATTTTTATAACAAATTTTTGTTACCTTGTTGTATGAGAAATATTCAAAACCATTTCACTTTACACTAAAACTGCAAATATTGATCCATAAAAGAAGGGTTACTTTTTATTCAATAGTGTACAAATTATGTAACATAATTTTATGTAAGTTCCTTTAAAATCTGTAATGATTTCATTTTCAAAAGCATTTCCAAATGTGACAGTCTTTCTAAACCGCACATGCAAAACAGATTCTTAGTGCTATATATGACCTAGAATGCAATATTATTATAAAAAATGATAAGGATATTAGTGACTCCAAATGATAAGTGACGACTATACAAAAATCCCTTCTTTAGTACTAATAAAGAGTGCTGATTTCTGTATATTACATTGTTGATTAAATAATTTTAGATTCTTGTAAAAAAAAATAAATAAATGAAGCAGTTCTATATTCATCAATAGTTTTGATTTTTACTAGTCAGAGTTAGCAGTGTGGAAAATAATAATGTGCAATATAACCCTACTTAGGAATAAGTGCAAGATGGTACTTTAGCCTGGTGGCCTCCACCAATAAGCCAAAAAGAGCATTATACAGTTTTCCCATTTTACCATGAATTAGACTGTTCCTTTGACCACCACCATAATTTTCCACTCTCAAAATACTCAAAAGCAATGAGGAATGTTTCTGATCTGATATGTTAAAATAAACTTCCCAGATTAATGAATTCTGAAAATACAAAATGCTGCTCTACTTTCCATTTTCTAAGTGTATTACCTAGCACAAAACTTCTGATAAGAGATCCTCAAAGCCATAGGGATCTGCAAGACAAACATAAACTTTCTCTGATGGTCTAGTATTTTAAAGACAGATTAAAATCTATGTTGGTTACCTTAGACATTAAAATGTCACCTACACTGAATTTTCTGTAACTAGTACAATGCAAGTTAGTGCCATGCTGCAGCCAGTACCACATTCAACCACAGAGAATCCACCTTTCAACAAGCAGGTGCATTTTTATAGCTGGATCCATAAAGTTCATAGTCAAAATGAGTGAAGAGCAAGAGTTCAGCTCACACTCCAGGTCTATGAGATGCCATATGCACTTACACACCATTAATGTTCTTAAAGTAGAATTAGTTTTCAATTATTTATCTATAACCGTTTATGAAATAATTTAATGATCTAGCCAGTGTAACCAGAATCTATTTTAACCTTATGAAACTTTTGCTGTTCCTTGAAAATATTGTATTAGAGCTGCAGAAGATATTCAGACACTTTAAAAGGAGAACTGAACTACTATTAATAGTTATGAGCTTAATTTATTTAATTGATTTATACCATAAAGCAGATTTAAACTGAATCTCATGCTTCCAAACAAAAACAACACAGTGGAAGACAACTGAACACATGATCACAGTGTATTGAACTCTGTTCCTCTATGGCAGATATGACTTCACTGAAGCTGGTCCAAATAAGAGATCTTTGAAGATCACAAACTGTTACCAGCAGTTTTAGGAAACTAAGTGTGTAGAGGATGAACAAGTCTGATAGACTATATAAGCTCATATCTTTAACTCAGCAACATATGCAGCAACCTAAGGGAAGGCAGATTTTTTTTACCTTAGGTTGTCTTTCTTAAGTTCTTGTGCCAAAGTCCCAACTGAGTTTGACAATTCTAAACGTACATCTACCTTGCACAGTCTTTGTGTGGCACAGAGGCATTTAAAGTAGCATGAACATGAAGCATTCTAAGTTGTAGAAATAATCTACATAAATAAATCTAACCGAGACATCACAGAGCTATGAGGATTAAGTTAGTTTACCTTTTTTCTTTTTTTTCCCCTAACTTAGCCACACCAAATTACATTAAAGCCATTTTTATTTAGCTAAGTAACAATTCTTCCCACATCAATTTCTGTTCTTAGTATTGTATTATATGTATATAACATAATATGAACTTAGTATATGCTTCTTGGCATGTGTATTCTGATTACATTGCAAGTATAGACAGACTAATGTAAAGTAGCTGAGAGAACCGGTTAATAGAAAGACATAGGAAGACTGAGTCAGGTAAAATGACAGATTATTATGAACATTCAGGAAGCCTCACTTTTAACTGCTATTGTTCGAGATCCTCTTAAGCTGATCTAATACAAGATCATCTATCCCACCAGTGCCTCTATACATTTTTCATACCAGGCAGACTAAAATTTTTCTTTAAAATTTATTCTACATTTTTGTAAACCCATGTTTGAAGGAATCTAGCTAAAATACTTATGATAAATAGTTCTGAAGACAGCCCATCAGCCTTGAGTTCAGGACAGAAACAGGAGCAACAAGCCTCTCTGTGCCAGTGCTAGGTCCTTGCTGGATGAAGCACGTTCTTTTCACAGCAGAAGCGTTAAACTCTATTTCGGTTCAAATAAAACAATATACAAACTAAATAAAATGAAGAATGAAACCCTTAAACCTTCATTTGTTCTCTCAACTGTCTCTATAATAACCCTTAAAGAGCACAATAACCAGTATTATTATGCTAAGCAGTAGCTATTCAAATAGCAGCATCCAGTGTTTTCCTCCATAAGCTCATGGTCTTATAAACACTTGAAAAATCTACAAATACTTGTTTTAACAGACTTACAAATATATTCAAGTGATCTTGACTGTACAGTCACTTGCAGAAGTGAAGCCTTTTCTATCTTTTCTATATTTTTCCTGTCTGAAAAAATTGTCATGCAACTATTGTTCATCAAAGAATTGTTGTATTTTCACTTGAAAGACACAAGTTTATTTTCCCCCCACCTTTTTCATGCATTTATCGGTAAAAAAGATTGTCTCATATTCTGTCTTTGCACAGATTGCATATTTAATGCCAATCAGTTTGGAGCAATTAGTAAATTGCTCCAAAGTTAAAATGAAACCTACATTTATAAAGGTAGACGAGGGTTCACTTATTCCTTGCTCTCAGGGCTCTGATGCTTTAAGAAGGGTAAGAAGGGGAGCAGAGGAAGGCAGAAAAAAAAATTTAAAAAAGGTTTAGTTTGAAATATTCTAATTCCCATTAGAAGCATACAACTACTTTATCTTTCTTCTTTTGCCATTAATTACAAATAAATTCATCTTTCTCTTGTGAAGCCTGAAGTTTGTTGTTGTTGTTAGATGAGTTGCATTCAAACTCCAACAAAAAAGATGAAGCCAACATTGAAATTCATCTCACAGTCCAGAATTTACTTAACGGCCAGCCTGTGCGCTGTGATAAACGGAATGATGATCCGGCAACATGTCTTTATCCATGGTTTGCTTTAATTAACGCTGCCTTGTTTGTTGAAAAGATGATTAATATGCCAATGAAAATTGCATAATTGAATACCACAACACTGGCACAATCAGAAAGACACATGCAGTTTTTTGATTAACATTTATTATTATTATTATTATTATTGTGTGTTTTAATGTACTCTTCTCACCACGAAATCATGCAGTTTTTGACCGAGAGGTGAGGAAATGCCAAGTTAAGTGCAAGATCTTCTGTGGGCAAGAAAAAGAGATATGATGCAATTTAAGCATGAGGAAATAGTTACTTGGTCAAGCAGCCATTTTTCCAAACTCAGAAGCAAAGCCACCTCAGAAAAAGGAAATACAGAAAAAATAAGACGCCATATCAAAAGCATAAACACAAACATCAAGATGGCAAAGACCTTTAAACAAAAAGCATGAAAAATACAAATATATTTAGTATGATAAGAATTAGCATGTGGAAAGTGGATGAAACATTTTTTAAGGAACAGAAATTAGAAGAAACTTCTACTGAAGCAGCACCACATTAACCAAGCAATAAGGGTCTATATCTTTCCAGAATTTCACCTGAACAATTGTACTAACTGCAGTTTGTTAACATATTCATCTGGTTAATTCCATGTTATGACTGGCACAAGAGTAACAAGTCCAGTGTTTATTTTATCTATACTGTATGTCATTAGTTTTCCTCTATTTACTTATCCTTACCATCCAACTTAAGGCAGATGTTAATGCTATTTAACACTGACTCTTATGCAAAACCTGATTTTAAGGGCCAGGGCCATCCCTTTTCTTTAAAAAAACTGAATTCAGACTTGCATACCAATTCAATAGGATATATAATAGTTCTGTAAATACTTTCTATTCTGGAAATAAGCTAATAGTAAATTGACAATTTTTGAGCTAAGGCAAGACAGAAATCTTTCCAGACTTTTCCCCCAAAATTAGCATCTACTGACTTCATACTTTTTTCAGTGCTTTAAGCAGGCACAAGAATTTTCTGATAACTGAAGTTCCATTATTTAGATTAATAAACACTTGCAGAGGATAACACAAAGCAAATACTGCTGCACCTTTACTATAATCAAATAAAACAGCAAGGAAAGATTCCCACTTATTTCTTTCTACCAAAAAGCAGCACAAATATTAAGATTTCTGCTAGAATTGCTTTTCAAGGATCCTCACATTGTCCTTGGATGGATGATGGGAAAAAGGAAGGAGAAAACTGCCACAGGAAACGGTTGTGTGCTCCAGCTGCAACCTTCAATGACTCCTAAAGTGTGTCTAAAGGGACCAAAGGAGGCACTGCAGGAATCCCAGATAACACAGGATTCCCAGGACAAGGAGGGAGAGCTGAGTGGGTGAGACAGCCTGGAAAAGCCTGAGAGAAGGAATCCATTCCTCCTGCTTCATCCCCCAAAAGCCATCCATTCTACCCTATGCTCCAAGCAGAGATTCCTCGATGCTTTGCTTTGAAATTAATATATTTTTGCAGAAAAATCCTACGTAAGGTAAGCACACTGGAGACACACAAAACGTGCAGGATTTCTAAGCAAGAGGCTCAGCAAAGCCTCTCCCAGCTTACCTGTACCCTTGGGAGACACTGAATTTCCAGTCTGTAGTTTAGTTTGGAGGTTATTTAAGCTCCTGTATGCCCAATTTTGCAACTCAGTACCTGTGAATACTGGCAGGACACGCACGATGAAGGTTTTGCTTTCAAAGAGTCACAAAGGAGCCACAGAAGCCACCACTGTATTTCCTCATTCAGCTGCTCTTAGGATAACTAGAAAAGGACTTTTACCTTATGAGGTGGACAGTTTTTGTCAGTTCTTATAACTAAGAAAAAATAACAGCTATTTTATTAATTAGAGTCAGAGAATTATATCTACTGAAAAACTGTCCAAATGGAAAAAAAAAATTGATTGCTTGGGAAATATTTGATTGCTGAAAAGGTACAAGCATTTTTAATGAAACCATAATAAAAATACTTGATCAAAATCCAAATATATTAAAAAACAGAAGATCTGAAGAAAAGTTCATTCTTAGGTATAAATTCATGTCAACAGCATCCATCCTTCAGTTTTCTAGAAATGTAAAAACATCTGAGGGGCATTATCTGGGAAAGAGTGAAGCAGCTGGAAGTGCTGAGGAATTCCATCCTGCACAACTGCACCAGGAGACACTTGGCCCTATCCAAAAAGCTGCCAGGGAAAATGCCACATTGTCCACCATGGGGCCCATAAACAGATCAATCTTTTCAGTTTATCTGATAAAGTAATCTTGCAACTTGACTGTTTTCCACACATTTTCAAGTTATGGTGTCACCACATTCAAACTTTATGTTATAATGAATATCACTGCTCATATCACTCTGGATTGTAGAGGCACCAATTCCAATTTGCTTTACTGCAGACCATTCCTGCTGTCCTGGAACTTTCTAGACATAAATTAAACAGGTGTTTTTTTTCTAAAATTTTGTATTAAAAATGTATATTAAAAAAATAACAATGTTCAGCTCTATAGTTAAAAAAAATTGAGTTCATTTGTTGACTTTTGATTTACCTTACTTTCAAAGTAAATAAAACAGTTTACCTTTTTATTTCTCAGAGTTCTTCCTAAGAACTTTAAGCCTTCTGTAGGGTTGCAAAGGAAGTAAATAGATATGATAAGACAGGTGTATGCAAAAATAAGACCATCAAGTGTAGTAATTAATATTCCTCCCACCAAGGAACCAGAAAGCATCAAATGCAATGCTCAAAAAGCAGATTTAAAATAAATTTTAAAAAAGGTTATTTTTCTACCTAACAGCAGGGCAAGTGAAGGCCAATGCTTTAGAAATAACAGAAATTTGTACAAGCAACTTTCATCAAGTTTATCAAATGTAAATGTAACGATATAACTACTGATGAAGGAAGATGAAGAGTGCAGAATATCACAAGACAGGTTGGTACAACAGGGGAAACACCACTGTCTGTGTGCTGTGTGCTTATCACCTTTTCCAATTCATCCATCTGCCACAGATACAATTCTAATTAGTTCATGAGCCCCCAATACAACTGTAAGACATTTATTTCTGCAAATTCAATGTACTGAGTATTTTACCATCTTCTAAAAATTTTTCTTCAACAGTCTTCAAACACTATCATTCTTTTTCACAGGTTTTTTTTGTTTTTTGGGGGTTTTTGTTTGTTTTGGGTTTTTTTTTTTTCCAATTTTTTTCCAGTACTTCTTCTGGAAATGCCATGTCAAACCTAGAATGTAACTAGTTCCATCTCACAGAAATGGAAGACCAAGATTTTGACTTCTGATTACATTTTGGGCAACCAAAAGAAACAAGCATTTTTTTTCCTTACAAGTTTCAAAAACTCTTTCCCAATTTAGTTTTCCCAACTTATTTTAATAACTTTAATCAAATACTTACTGATGTTATTAAGTAAAGACAAATAAATTAATCCCTACCAAGAACAGATCTATTTATATCACTGCCAGATGGCGCCCTTAAAATTCAATACTTTATTATTACAGGAAAACCTTTTGTTTATGATTTTGTGCCAGATTCAGTCCAAGTGCTTGGGCCCATATATATGGCAGCTTGAATTAATGAGTTAGAGAGTATGGTTTCATGAGGATCAGATGTTTTATTAAATACAAATATCAAATTTCTTCTTTACTAATGTGTAATTCAGTATTGAAATATCCAAGATATATTACCTAGGGTCTCTTTACTAGAGATATGTGTTTATAATTTATGATACTATGTTCATCTAGAGAATAGACTGTGAACCATGAGGACATGTGAATTTCTCTGACTTGAAAAGAGCTACTTTCTGAGTAACTGCTCACTAAAACAGTGAGGCACTGCCTATGCAACCTTACTGGTTTCTGGACTTTTCTTTCCAAATATTTTGTTTGCCCTCTTTCCTGGAATACAAGCTGAATTGTAGGTCAGGTTATTAAAATTAATTACTTTATTAATCTGTTCAATAATTTCCTTAAAATTCTAAAGCATATTAACATGCTTGTGAATGCTACCAATTTGTAATATTTCTCTGCATGTTTTTCTTTCTTGTACAATGTTTTCTTGTATTAATCCCATATGCTGTTTTTTAAAGATTTACTTTAAAGAGAAATGTTTTCCTTGTCACTAAAGGACTCATTCTTCCAACTGTTCTAAAGAGGGCTAATGTTGTGCCAATACTTTAAAATCAAAAAGAAAATGACCTGGATAACAGACCTGTCAGTCTGATATTGATATATGGCAAAGCAGTTTGAACAGATGATATAGAGCTTAATTAATAAGGAATTAAATAAAAGTAATTAAATTACTGCCAATCAACATATGCTTAGGGAAAACATCTTAAAATACTAACTTAGTGTTTTCTATTAACTATCTGTTAAATCATATGCCACTAGTATTACATTTACTCTTCTTTAAGGAATTTGATTTAATACAACATTGCATTTTAATTAAGGGTAAGATAACAGCAGTAAAAAAAATAAAGCTTAGTAAAAACTGGACAAATGACAAATATGAACACTCTTAGTCACTGAGTGGATGTATTTCCAGTGAAGCCTGGAAAGCACTGGTTCTTGACTCTTTAGTACTTAACACAATTATGAATGACTTAGAACAAAGAATCAAATCATTTAATGATAAAGGCTGAGGAAAATAAAGCAATTGGAGAGGACTAAATAATGAAGGCTGGTACAGGACAGCATAATGAGCTGGCAAATCTGGACTCACTGCATGTGTGGGGTAATAGAGAAAAACAAAGTGCCCACGGGACCAAACAATGCAGGACACACCCATAGGGCAGGGACTCACTTCTGAGAAGCCCTGGTTACAGAAAAATGTTTGGGGATTCAGGCCTGTTATCAGCTGAACAGGATTTCCCAGTTGAGCACTGTAGCCAAAAGTGGAAAAGCACAGCAGTGATGTTTACTGAAGAGCAGAAATGGAAAGATACATCATGCTGCAGCAGAAAGCTTGTACTAACTGGGTAACACACCCTGGCATGGGTCTACTGCAATTCTGTGGCCAGTTCTCTTCTCCTAGTCCCCAGAAATAAAGCTGGAAACTTTGAGGAGGTTTATTTGAATTACATTAAAATAATTAAAAGACCAGAAAATATTTCATGTGCTAAAACAGCCAAGGAATTTAGTCTCCTAAGCATACCAGAAAGAATGCTATGGTTTGACTTGGACATTCATATATGTGAAAGAAGAAAATAAATACATGGTAGACTTATTGATCAAGCAACCAATACTACAGCAAAAATGTGATAAAGTAACTGAAAATAGGCAAATTTAGTCTTAAATAGGCTGGATCAAATCAAACTGTCAAAATTACACTGGGTTATTTATAGAA
The DNA here is from genome assembly GCF_029582105.1 of Oenanthe melanoleuca. Taxonomy (NCBI): domain Eukaryota; kingdom Metazoa; phylum Chordata; class Aves; order Passeriformes; family Muscicapidae; genus Oenanthe; species Oenanthe melanoleuca. Next base: position 19,136,676 of record NC_079335.1, read on the forward strand.
AATCTAAATTCAAAAGTTAATTTTCTCTACTCATCACTGGTAAGGCTACACCAGGAGTATTGTACCCAGCTCAGGGCTTCCCCACACAAGACAGACACGGACATACTGAAGATAGTCCATCAAAGGGCTACAAAGAGGATTAGAGGACCAGCACACCTCTCAAATGAGAACACACTGAGAGACTTTTTAACCCAGAAAGAGAAAACTCAGGGAAATCTCATCCATGCATACCAGTACTTGAAAGAATGATGTAAATAAGATGGAGACAGGCTCTTTCCAGTGGTCTCCAGTGAAAGGAGTAGAAACAATGGGCCCAAACTGAAGCATTGGAGGTTGCCTTTGTACATCAGGAAACACCTCACTGTGATGACTGAGATATTGTCCAGAGAGGTTGTGTAGCCTCTCTCCTTGGAGATGTTCAAAAGCAGTCTGGACATAAGATGAGCAATCAGCTCCAGGTAGCCCTTCTTGAGCAGGAGAGTTGGAGTAGGTAACCCCAAGAACTTTAGTCATTCTGTGACATTTGGGCTCAGCTGGTACTGGTTACTAGGTCATCCTAATCCTGGAGTTTGATAAGAAGAGGAGCATGCTAGGAACTCTGTTGTTTAATGTCTTAATAGAAGACCTGGAGGAAAGGTTGGCATGCAATGTCATCAGATTTGCAGATGATGCCAAACTGGGACAGAACCCATGCAAAGGCAGCCCTGCCTGTCATTCAGAGATGCCCAGGCAATTGGGATGGACAAGCTTACAGGAACCTCATGGAACTTGACAGGGACAAATTTAATGTCCTGGGTATGAGAAGGAAGGAACCCTTGCAGTAGTACAGGCACTGCCCAGCTGGGTAACAGCTCTGCTGGAAACATCTGGGGGTGTTGACAGAAAGCTGAACATGAGCCAGCTGTATGCCCTGGCACCAAAGAAAGTCAGCAGCTTCCTGGGCTGTATTAACAGGAGCACAACCACAAAACCAAAGGAAGAGATTCTACTCCTCTGTTTGTTAGACCACATCTGGAATACTATATCCCAGTCTTGGGAATTCCTTTGTAAGATACTGACAAACTGAAACAGTCAAGAAAAAGACTCTTAAAATGGTGAGGGGGCTGGAGCAGACTGAGGGAACTAAACTTGTTCAGGCTAAATAAGAGAAGACTTCAAGGGGAAAGCAGCTTGCAGTATTGAGAGGAGGTCATCACGAAGGTAGAGGCAGCCTCTTAACAGTGATGCATGCCAGGAGGACACGAAATGCTAGACATGAATTTGAACATGAAAGATTCAGAATGGATATGAATAGACACATTTTATCATCAGAATAGCTAAGCATTGGAACAGGTTGTCTAACAGCACAAAGAGTCTCCATACTTTGAGATTTTCAAGATCCAGCAGGATAAATACCCAGTCCTCCTGGTCTGATTCAAAGAAACCACAATTTGAGAAGAAGAGCAGATGAAAGACGTCCTGAGGTCCCTTCCAAACTGAAATATTAAAGGATAAAATATTGGTTTAAACATATGCTGCTCTTCAAACTGTAACAGAATTCAGCCCTAAAATATACCTTTTGCTTTATGGCTTGTCAAACTGGATGTTTTCTTCTGTCTTTTAATTTGTGCATTTTATAAATCTATCCTTTCCCTTCACGTTTTACTTAGTAGATTTAGTTTCAACTAGTTTAGGTGCAACACGAGTGGTTTGGCTGCTTAAAGACACACAAACAGCTGCCCATGTAGCTGCTATTAAAGCAGAATAGACAAGTTTAAACAATACCCTTGGGAGAAGGAAGATGATGGGAAAAATATCAAACACTAACACAATACTTTTAAGTTTTCCTTATTCTTCTCTGCAAAAGCATCAGAGAGATTGAAGAATAGAGCACCTCATTTAAGACTTCCTCAAACATGAGCTTTTAACAGACCATGAAACATTAGCTTGCTGTTTGCATCAGCCTAATGAAAGAAGTGCCCTTCTATTTAAGGCAAACCACAGAAAAAGCAAAAAAATCATCTACTACATTTTTCCAGTCTAGAATAACCCCTATAGTAAGTGATCATACAGCCTATGGTTACATGTAACAAATTTTGTGAACAAGCAGAATTATAAGTGACTCATGGCTACCGTGCTCACATGATTTATACAACTTAATAAAAGAAGCTCCAAGAGAAAATGAGACTAATATAATCACATAGCATCCAATATATAGAAAAGTGGACTGACTGCATCGTACATTAAATTAATGTCATGATAGAAACAATTCACTGGATGTCATTCCCTAGGGCCTCTGCCTCAGCCACTTGTCATGGCTTTTGGAAATATGTTCTACTTCACATTTTTAAGCCCTATGGAGACAATATCATCAAAGGTTCAGCATCAAACCAATTCATTGTTTTCATCTCAGGATCTGTTCCCTGGTTATTTTAACTGAATGGGGCTCCCAAGATATAAAAGCTGTGGAAATATCCATGTCCCATGTTCCTTGATGACTCTGTACTTCTAGTAAGGCTCACAGTGCATGACTGTTTTGCTAATAAACAATAATATCATTAAAAACTTTAATTACATTGCCTCAAAGGCCCTAGGGAGTCATGCATTCACAAAAAGAGACATAAATCAGAAAAAATAAGAAAAGTATATCTACTGGTTTATTTTCCTTTAGATATACTGTGATATGAACGTGATTTCCAGAGGTTTGATGACCTATCACCCTCAAAGACTGTAACTGTAATTACATTGCTCAGTGTGTGCAGAGCAAAAAAGAAATCAAGCTACAGACACTTTAAGTTAGTAAAAAGAATTCTGCTATTCAAATTTAGAGTAGTCTTTCCCCTGTGTGACCTACTTGGTCATGAAGCAGCTCTGTACAAAAGGAGGAGGTAAGGTTTAAGACACCTTAACCCTACAGATATTCTTAAGATTTTTTTCTGCACTGAAAGGAATCTTATGACATTTTATTGTCTTTCTGCTTTGTAAATTCTCAAAAAATAACCTTCCTAGAAACTGTTCATAAACATTTTGGCAGTGTTTCTCTTTACTCTCAGAACAAGCATGACTTTGTTAACAGTGTTTCCTGATATTAGAGTTGGCCTTTCAATGTGCATTCAAACATATTTTATACAAAACAAAAATATTAAATACACATTTAAATACATTAGCCAGTTTTGAAGTCTGAAGAGTAGAATTTAGCCTCAATTATATTTTCTTGTACTTAACTAATCTTATTTAATGATTCTGTAAATTAAATAAAAAAACAACATAAATTTTATCAAGAAATATCAAATAGAAAACCTACAGAAATCCTACCCTCTGACACTACAGACGAAGCAAGCCAGTTCAGTATAGAATGTGAGCATGTATTTTACTTGAATTATGAGCAGAATTCAAGAATTAGCTGTTTAAATTGCACTTAACAGTTTAATTTTGACTTGAACCATCTAAAAATTTGATGTCAAGTACAAGCTATACATCCTGGTTCTGTCTGCTGTAAACTGAGACATGTTCCAAGAGGTAAAATTATCCCCTTTCTTGTAGATAACTATCTTAAAATGGAAGGAGTAAAGGTGCTTATCTCACTTCATTGACTAAAGACTACCTTAAACTAACTTAGAGATTACTATATTTAGATAAGATAAAATTAAAAGGACTATCTATGCATTTCTTGTAATGCTGTTCTTACCTAAAGTTAAAAATAAGGAGAGATTTGAAGGGCAGCAAAATATACTTCAGTGGGAACATAGCCAGCAAAATTAAAATTAAAAAAAAACAAACACAAAATGCAGTCTTGATAGTCACAGACAATAGCAACCATGAACATTTTAAAAAGCTGAGGCCCTAATGCCTTCTTTAGTTCAGGTTTAATTCTAGGGTGTGTCATCAGGCCTCCTCAGCTCCCAAGCTTAGCAGTAAGAGCTTACAGCTTCATCTGCAGGACTGAAAGGGAGCTTTAAGCAAGCTGGACATACACATGCATGTCCATGGGACCAGATGGGTTACATCCAAGGATGGGGAGGCAGCTGACCAATGTCAGCTAAGATTCCATTCCCAACAGCTTTGAAATCCTGTGAAGAAGGAAGTTCCCCTATGACTAGAAACAAGCAAATGTTAGATCAAGCATTAAGATAAGGAGGAGGGTACTAAGGGGTTTTTAACCCAAACTACATGCCTGGAAATAGTATGAAGAGAATTCTCCTCACTGCCAGGACCAAGCACATACAATGTCAGAAGGTGGTTTGGAACTCCTGGCAAGAATTTAATTAAGGCAGCTCATACCTGACCGACCTCATTGCCTCCCACAATAAGATGACTGCCTCAGCAGGTGAGAGGGGACAGCAGTGGGTATCACCGGATTTTAAAAAGGTTCAGAGTATTCTCATAAACATATTGCTGAAATATTAATTTATGGGTAGGTTACCAAGCTGTTTGAACCACTGAATCAAAGTAATGTGAACAGCAGTGTGAAGTCCAGTCACTGGCAAGGGGCTATCTAGGGCCAGTGCTTTCTAACACAATTATTGATGGTCTGGACATTAGGAATGAATGCCCTTCAGGTTTGCAAATGATATCAAATTGGTGAGAGCAGCTGAGAGTCACTGGAGGGCACAGCTGCTGCTAAGGGACCATAAAAACCTGGAGAAATGGGCTGACAGAGACCAAATGAAGTTCAGAGCTGAGTGCTGCACCTGGCACAGGCTGGCCCCATGCAGCAGCACGAGCTGGGCACTGCCCAGCTGGAAAGGAGCTTTGCTAAAGAGAATCTGTGGGAAGACTATTGGACTTGTATCCTGCAGTGTGCTCCTGCAGCAGTGAAGCCTGCTGCCTCCAGGGCTCTGGAGGAGTCTGTCCAGCAGGATATACACAAACATGCTGGGCCAGGTCTGGTAGAGAACACAGGACTGACTGCCAGGGGACTGCAGCTGAAGAGGTGCTGAAAGACCTGGGAAGATCAGTGCTAGGACAGGGAGGCTGCAGGGCTTTAATTGCTGTATGCAAACACATCATTGGAGGGCAAAAACAACACAAAGCCATTCTCCTAATGGAGATCATCAGGGACAAGGCAAGAAGAAACCAACAAGCATTGCAACAAGAAAAAATTGCAACAATTTCCACAACATATGGTAAGCAAATATTAGAACAACTAAGCGAGGAAATCAAACCTTCAGCACTGCTGAGCAAATCTTCAGGTTCTGCAGTTTTTCTGATCTTCAAACCCTGACCAAGTAAGGCCCTGAGCAACCTAATATAAGTCAGTAATATTAGACTAGATGAGCTCAGGAGGTACCTTCCAATATAAATTACTGAATGATTCTAAATAGTATTATTCACAGTTATTAATTAATAAATATTAATTAATAATTGATACATCAATAATTAATGTCTTCCTGAAGGAGGGCTCTCCTGGATGAAAAAGTCTAATTACATTTAAAAAACATTATCAGTGAAAGGAAAATGTTTTGCATAGTAATCTAAATAAAAAGCACAGCTTTGCTCTTATTTGTAACTCATGTCAGTTATTCATGCTTTCTCTTTCTGATCTGTAAAACGTATTTTAAATACAAATCAGGACTAAAGACAGGGTTGAGACTTAATAATTTAATTCTTAATTGAGGTTCAGTCACATATAGGTAGCAACGCTGAAGAAAAGGATATAGAAAATCTTACTTCAGCAGCTGCTTATCATTACCTGTATCTGGAAGTCTCTTTATTCTGATTCCATGGGTGTCTAAACTCAAATGCAGTTGCATTCTCAGGTGGTAGGTTAATATCCCTCTAAATCTATCAAAATGCAAAGAGATAAAGTAAGACATTCTCTGCCCTCAGAGCAAACCAAACAAACCTGAATAGTGTGGAGTACAGCACAGAGCACAGCTGGCACGCCTGCTTTCACAATGACACTTGTGATAGTGACCATAATTTCATAGAACTTCTGATCTAGGAATCAGGACACATGGCTCTGACGCTGTTTAACCCTTAGGAGACTCAAATCCATTTCTTTTGCCTCCAAAAATACTTAAAAGAGAGAGGGAAATTCTCTATCCACCCTTTGCATTAATAATAAAACCTTGCTAACCAACAACTCATGATGTACATAGCACCTTTACTGTGGTCATCACCTAAGGACAGAGATATGTGGATTTTTGTGTGTTTCTCCAGAATTTAGCATATTTTTGAAAAACGAATAAATTTATTCTAAATGCAATCAATTCTGTAAGAACAGATATGAACTCAGCTCCCCACCTTTCTAAGAGGGTGCCCTAATTTCAGGACTACAAAATCCAAGACTAATGAAATGGAAGAAGGGAGAAAAGGGTGCTTATTAAATAGAAAAAAATATTTTCTTGATATATGAACCAAGAGTCATGTTGGTCCATGAAGGTGGTGTGGTACTAGAACAGACTGCCCAAAGAAGCTGTGTTCAAGGGCAGGCTGGATGGGGTCTGGAGAAACCTTGTCTACTGGAAGGTGTCCTTGACCAGGGAAGAGGGGTTGGAAGTAGATGGTCTCTAAGGTCCCTTTCAATCCTAACAATTCCCTGACTCTATACAGGACAAAATTTTTATCTCAACTTATTCTGTTCTTTTTACTTCTTATATATTTTTTCCAGCATATCCTGAGTTTTCTGATAAAGTTTCCAATAAAATATCAAATAATTAATTATAAGAAATTAATCCAACTGAAAATAACACCTGAATGGTTGACTAATAAGTTTCTCAGTTTCGGTAGCTGCTTAATGCCTGAAGATCACAGTGGGGAAAACAAAGAGAGACAACATGTCTGACTCCAGCAATGCTGGATTACCCTGGAACTAAGACTTTGTCCTCACAGGCTGCTGTGGCCTCAGTGATGCTAACCTGTAACACTACAATGCAAACCATGCCCTGCTGTGTTATAACCATGCCCGAGCACTCTAAGAGAACAGATCCCTGAGTAAAGCTCAAATAGCTCGTCTTCTGCAGGGCTGCAAACAACTCTTTAAATCAATAACTGTGCCAGTGCAATATTACTGTCACCACATGCTTACAGTTTTTCCAGTCCAAGTAGGACATGTCATAAGTTTCATGCTGTATTTTCTGACAAGTTACTGTTTTATGTTAAACTTAGACTTCAAGTGACCTGACGTTAACGATGTTTATCTACCACTGAGACTGCTAGATACTAAGACATGCTTTCCTCCTTCCTCCATCAGCCATGCCAGGCTCGATCCCCATTCTGTCACTCTGACTGGGAGCTACCACAAGCAGCAGCACAAAGATTTTTACAGGAGGTTAGGGGGCTTGGAGCTTGTCTCTTGGTGATAAAATTAGAGAGGAGAATTAAAGTGATTACACTCTAAAAATGACTTACTGGAAGTGACAGGTTTTTTTAACCTAAATATTTTTTAAGTACCAAATTTGTCACTCCTGTTAGTTATATGCTACAAACTGTAAAATTATTTTATTGCAGCAGTAAAAGAAATGAAGTACTTTTAGCGAATGCTTTTAGATAAATCAGGAACCTTGCATTCAATTCACATTTTATTTGCTTATAGGATTCTTTTATTTTTGACTGAGTTGCTGCAGACTTCTGAATCATGAAAGGAAATGTAGATCTCCACAACTCTGTCAGCCCCCTGTTAGCTCTCCTGAGCCAAAGCAAGCCACTGAGCAAGGCAAAGTGAAAAACTAGGTAGTTACAGCTGCTGAGGTGGTCTAGTGATGATTTAGATGATGTGTCCAAAGGAGAAACACAGAAAGTATAATGTCATATAGGTTGCACTCTGTAGTTATTTCACACAGGTCTGAATACTTCATGTTCCAGCAGAGATAAATCCTTTCCATTATACCTCAAGGGCCTCCTCACTCTTTAGATGCTTTGTTCTCTTTAAATTCCACTCCACCACATTCTAGACAGCAGCCTCCTCTGCAAGATGCAGCAGTGGCAAAGCAGATTTACAAGAACATCCAATTCAGAGAGCAGATTCAGAGAGACATCCACCATAAAGAGCCTTAGTTTTCACCAGCTTCAGCAGACCAGAAAGCTGATTCCAGTCATCCCTTAGACCTTGCTCTGGAACCTCAGGATCATTTACTGTTTTACATAGCACCATAATCTCCAAACCCTCTTTTCAGTGCTTGGAAGATGCTATTTCTAGTGGCAACACGATGATAGACTCCTCCTGAAGAACCTACATCACAAATATTCCCCCATTAACCTTCCACTTACAAAGAGGGCTACAGTGAAGAGTCTACTGGAAGAAAAGGGACACCTATAGGATTTGTCTGTACTAATACCTTTGTTGTCTATGTCCAAGCTATCACATCTTTAGAAATATGTATTATTTAAGTGTAACCAAAATCCTAAGTCAGGACCTAAATTTGTTGTTGAGCCAACAGCATCCTGACTCTCATTTGCAGGTGGCAGTGAGACATCCTACTGCTATGTGCATGGTGTAAATGAACCCACATCAATTCTTCCCTAACTCTGTATCTGAACAAGTAACTGAGGACTAGATATTTAAGTGAAGCTCAAAGTGAGTGAGCGACCCATATTATTGCTCAAATTAGATAAGTTCAATTATAAACTAAAACCACCTAACTTGATGTAAAAGCATAATTAAACTGAAGGTGAAGACTGGGGTGGGGAGGAGGCAGTGGGTTCAGTACTTCACTGAAGAGAAATATCTGAGACAAAGCTAGGCATGACTTCGAAATTAAATTCATAATTATAAGAAATAAACCATACCAATTCTTTACAGTCTGCTTTTCAAACATGGGAATTTAGTACAGAAACAAAAAAGGCTTGCTGATTTTTTTCTGTATTAAAACTGAATCTATATACATTGATTATTAATAAAGTGCAGCATTATGAAGCTGATATGAACTATATCTGTGCTAAGTACAGTGGGATTTCATGGTTGTCAGTATATCATACTATAGCCTCTCAAAACTACATCAGGCTTGAGGACTAAGTCTTCAGATGTGCCTTTGTTCTTGCCTAGTGTCTGTCCTAGTTCCCTTACTGAGAATTCATAAATTAACAGGTGACCTAAAAAGAAAAATCATATGCACAAAATAGATATTTAGTGTTGTTTAGATTTTACTACAAACAGGTATAAAAAAACCACAGGGTAATGTTTTTCAATTTGCCCACTTGTATGTGTGTTTGTGTGTGTATGTGTGTGGTAAATAAGGAAAACATAAAAAATTGACTGCTCTGTCCTTACAATGGGCAAACATCCACAGGTACACGTGACCTGAGCATCTGAAATTACTACAATTAGCACACAGTGAAATAGTCTGGGAAATTTGTGAAAATAAATTTTAGGACTTGTGCTCAGAAAGGTTTAAATTAGTGCCTGTCTTAGAAATGTAAACAAGTATTAGTTAAGAGAAAAAAAAGTCCTCAAATGAATGACAGTGGCTAAAACTCCATCTTCAAATAATAGCTTTAAATTATGGTTTTGAGACTGGAAAGTACCTTTTGGCTTGTACTCCAATCAATGTTGTGTAATTTTGATCATAATTTATACTATAACAGGAAATCTTTAAATCTGAATGAGAGATGTTAGTTTATAGCTGCATATAAAGTACCATAAAGAGCAGGACATTACACAATGCAAGATATTCAAATAAAGATTTCAGATATTATCAAAGTCCTATAATATCAATTTACAAGGAAACTATTTCTTCATAAAACAGGTTTTTTTCTAGCAAAATTTTAGAAACAAACTAAGACATCCAGAAATCTGGAATTTATGAGCAACTGCTTTCCTTTCTGCTTTTTTAAAAATGTATATGATAATCTTCATACTTGAAAAGTATAAAATACAAAAAATGTTACATGTATTTATCTCTATATCCAATGGATGAGACACACCAACCATAATGATCTCAAATACACTTATTTAACCAAGGCCTAAAATTTTTTTGTTCCTCTCCTTTGTTCCTTAATAAAAGATGAATAAAGAGGAAAAAAAATAAAGAAAGGGACATCAACACCAACAGCTTATTTTCCAGTGTCTCCACAGATGTTGAGAAGCAAGTAGAATCTATATACTGTATTTTCACACCTGGAAGTACAAGCAGTGGCTGGAGGGGGAGGATATGCAGTAGGGGGAAGGTTGCCCTCTCCTTCATATATATTTTTACTTACATCTAGAACCATTCATATTGTAAGCACAATCTGAATAAAAATGTATAAAGTTATGTGAAAATGGAGAACAATTTAGCTTTAAAATAATGTCAATTGGAAATAACCAGGAAATTTTAAAGAATAACCAGGCATTTTTTTCCCCTCTAGTAACATTAAATGCCAGAACTTCAAATTATCCACATAAGGCTGGATATAACTCTGAGCTGTACCATCCTCCTACAAACACTATAAACAACACACTGCATACAACAAATTTACATGGACTCTGGAGATAAAAATCATCCAGTGAATCTCAGTTATCTGATTTCAAATTTACTGTCAAGGGGAAATTTGTCATTTCAGAACACAACGGGGAACAATGATGTTCCTTATTGCACAAAGACATCTCTTTACTTTAGATTATTTCCAAATGCAGCTACTGCTTAAAGGTTTGGAGTCTGATCCTTTTTTCCATAGCACAATGACAAAAAAAGCTCAGAAGCCAAGGACAGGGAAAGAGCTGATTTAGCATTTTCCCATTCTAAAATCCTCTGTGAAGGGTTTTAAAGTGTGAAGAAGAACTGAGAATAGGTATGTAACACGCACTAGAGCTAGTTCCATTATTAACTCTTCCTCTGCAATTTCAGGAAGGTTTAGAAAGCAATAGGGAAAGCTGATGGTGAGGGAGAGGAAATTTTTTTTTTAAATTCTTTGTTTGGTAACCTGACACAAGAAAGAAAGAATCATACAGAATGACTCTGTCATGCAGAAGAAACTAATGATGGGAGAACTTAAGATTTCACATTGATTCCTAATTTTATTATTCATTTTTCATAGCAGCAGCAGAACTCTAGACAGTGGGAGGAAAAAAAAAAAGAAAAAGACAAGAAAAAAAGGAAAGAAAGGATCCTGAACATTCTCTAAAAAGAGACCACGAAACTCTTCCTCAACATAAGAAACATTGCTAAGGCTTCCTTTATCCTCCACTACTGCCTTCAACTATTGTCCTTAAAAATACTATTTCAGAAACTCTTCCTTTTCTTTTTTCTTACAAACACTGCATATAATCAGTCTCAAAATTAAACCACACTATATACACAGTCTTAATCAGGTTTGCTGCCAATTCAAAAAACTTACATTTGGTCTCAAAAAGAAATTATTCTTTCCTATTTCCAGTGTAAAAAACTCATCCTGACTGTTCAGCCATTAGCACAGGCTGACATTTATCACATCAGTTTTCACTATACCCAAAATAATACTGTAGAAATAACAGATCTGTATGTCCAAACAGCATCAACTCCTTCCTTCAAACTGCCCCTCAATAAAATGGAATTGAGAGATCCTTGTCCAGGATTTCAAGACTCCACAATCCCAGGTAAACTCACCCTTAAAACCCTTGTTTAATTGATGCCAGGTAGTTTTGAACCAGCATACCACCTTAAAGCTCACTAATTGGAATTATCTGTTTCTATCCAGCAGTGTAACTTACAGTTTAATTAAAAACTAAACCCTACTCCCACAGATATGTTTAACTTTACAAACTACAAAATAGCAAATAGTTAGACACCTAAACAACTTTGCAAATCCTGGCCAAGTTCTCTCAACAATTACTGCAAAATCATTTCTATCTTGTCTTAGGTCACATTTTCAACAGGAAAGCTCAATAATTTCTGCAATATTTTTTTACATGATTAAACCCCACATGGTGGGAAAACACCCCAGAAGATCATCAGAGCACACACTCCCATGTCTTCCACAGGATTTGGCCAGGAAAATAGACACAGAACCTGGACATCTAACTTGGACATCTAAAGATACTTCATAATGTCTGCAAAGACTGTCACACTTTTCAAGAAAACGCCATAAATCTTGAAGATGCTGCCATTAAAAATTCTTAATCCCCTACCCAAGGCACACAGATTTATTTAAGGCCCCCTCAACATAAACTTCTACTCAAAATTTAAGCAAATAGCAGCTTACCTAAGTTAACAGGTAAACAAAGTCCCTAGACAGGTCTCATACCACAGTTCATTAACCAAAGCTATCTTTGAATTTTAAAAATGTAATAGCTTTTGATACAAGCTTTTACCTACAACACTTGGAAAATATCACTGCAGCTTCTTACACAGGGGTTTTAGACCAGGTTTAGGGTTTTGACATGCATCATTATTCTCTGAAATCTAGGGCAGCTCATTAACACATTCTGACTGGCATTTAGCAGACTGGGAGTACCCAGGAAACAAAGTACTCATATTTGTTCAAAAATGTAGTCATAGGAGAGTGAGGAGGGGGAAAGAATGGGTTTGGGGGAGAGAGTGAGGGAGAGAGATGTCCACCAGCTTTATGTCCATTCAGCAATGGTCATTCTCACTCAGCTGCCATCCCAGCACAGAGCTGGCAACAAACTAATACTGAGTGCTTCATCCCTGGAAGTGTTCAAAGCCAGGCTAGATGTGGCTTTGAGCAACCTGATGTAGCAGGAAAAAAACAAGCCCCCTCCAACCCAAACCATTCTATGATTCCATAATTTAGTTCCAGTCAGCTCCACCCGTGTTTTTTATTACTCAGCTAATGTACCCTCTAGTTTTCTACTTAGAACTGAACACACCATCACTGGAAATACACCTCAACCTCATCAAAGTCATAAATTATCTTTTGCAACAAACTAGACACGATGCATTTTTGAGACAGCTACATAAAAGGAAAAGCTTTGGCAATGCCACGTTACTACACCACCAAACCATAAGTATTTAACTTTGACTTCCCTCATTTTATTAACAGAGGCACAAGCATAATCCTCCAGGCATGAATGCCAGGAAGGCAAGGCAATGAGAATAAATGCTTAATGCTGTTGAATGGGCATAGCAACTGTACTCCCTGCCTGCAGCCAAATACCACTACTACAAAGGCATTCCTCCAGTTATCACTACTAATAGTTGTTGCTGGGCAGGTATGTGTATAGGAACCTTAGTCTAAAAGAGGGGGGAAGGTGTGTGGGGGGAGGGGAAAAAAAAGTGTAATAATTTTCTGTTACAGACCAGAGCTCTGCTAAAGAAATTTAATCCTTTTTCCAATATGGAAAGAAGCCAACTGTAAAGTTTACTGCAATTTCAGTAAGTGTGTGAACTCTGGTAGCATTGATTGTAATAACCCCTTCCTCCTCCCTTAAAAAAAAAACAACCCCCTCACTAAAATAGGCTACTCGGACTGACAAACCCTCCTGTCTATTTTCCCTCCCCCACAAGTTGTACCTTCAACACAGCCAGAACTTCCCCAGATCAGAGGACACTGTCAGCACAGGCTGACCAATCTCAGAGGGTTTTTTTCCTCCTTTTTTTTTTTTTCCTTCAAGATACTCCGTGTTAACAGCTTGAGGGGGTTCAATCAGCACTGCTTTGATCTCGGCTGGAACTATAATTATTTAACATTGTTACAAGGATTTCTATAATCCATCCTACCATTAAATCCCTTTTACACCCTCATCTTCTGAAGGCTAATCTGCATCCGTACACTCAGTTTGTCTCTTCAGCTGGTTTCATCAGGCTCTGGCATTCTCCAACATCCAGAGTGATGGTTCTTTTTTTTCTAATGAAATAATTTTCTTTCAAATTGAAAAGCGCAAAAGGTCCTGCGCGTTTGCTACCTTTTGATGAGATAGCTATATAACACCAATATAATCCACTGTTTGCTGCAAACTTCCTCCCAATTTCAGAAAATTCATTTTCTCTCTGGTGTTTTCACTGAATTGATGATATGTATTTCTGTGTTATATACATAGCTGAGGAAAAAAAATCAAATTAACACGAGCAGATGCTATTTGAAAATACAGCAGAGCCAAGAGCAGCAATAGTGTGCACATCCCTCCAGTACTCTCTTTTATAAATACTGTAGGAAACACTATACCTAAACTTAGAAAGCCAGGTAAATAAAACTGCAGTGCTTGAAGAGAAACAGAAATGTTTTATAATTATAATGCATGAAAGACATACCACATGGAAAAAGGACTTTAATAGAATCAAAGGAAATAAATTATAGAAAGAAATTAACACAGAGCAAAGTGAAAATGAAGGGCATGAACAAAATCAGACCAAGAATATAAAAGGAGATGATCAGAAATTATGAATTATCAAAAGGGAACAGGAACAAAATGCTTTCCTTTTTTATTTAGGAAACAAAACTTGAAAAGGAAAATGACATTTCTTCAGCATATGTAGGAGTACATTGGAGAAATTGCCTCTTTGCTGCACACATTTTTTGTTAATTGTTTGTAAGCAGCCAACATGTAAAGACTTTTGCCCCATTAAGGTCTGCTGGATTTCACCTCGATAGCTCCTGTGCTGTGACCATCTGCAGGGATGAAGGAAGGGGAGCACAAGTGCAGGCAGAGAACAGGGGATGGCAAATACAGCAGGGAATTATCACCACACCACGATCACACGAGAGAAGCACGTGTAAACTGAGCTGCTACTGTTCTCATATGAAGTAAAAGTATTCAGTTAAATAATCTCATGCCTGCTTCCTCAAAATGCATAGCCATAAGGCAAACAAAAAACAATATATGTGGACTTGTTTTATTTCTACAAATATTGCATAAAGAAAGCAAAAGGTAAAGAGTAGGAAGTGTCTGCATGAAAGAAAAATTGAAGAAAAAAGTTGATCAAAATAAAATAGGATGCACCACAGTTAAGTAACTGGCACTGAGATAATAAGAGCTTTAAAAGGGTATATTTTCTTTTATTCCCCTGAACTGCCAAGGTAAGTTTTAATTTATCAGCTGATGCTTGAGAATGTCATCAAGCTACAATCATAATTCTAAAATATTCTTTGGAGTTAGCAAAATAATTAAAGCAATAGGCAGTAGATACAACTGGTCTTCAGAAGGAGAAACTAAGAGCCACTGATGCTTCCCACAGGGTATTTCAGGACATCCCTTCAGGCATACTTATGGTATTTTTAATTTTAAAAAACCAAAACTGTAAAAGACAAAACCCACAACTAGCTCCTTTAAGTAAAGATTTGTTCTTAGGAACATTTTGGACATTATGTATCACAATCCTTTTCTAACCCTGCACAGTATTTAAATATCTTCTTCTCTCAATTCTTTATGTTGGTATATTCCTATATACAGTTACAGCAAAATATACAATTATAGTAAATTTATACCACTAGAAAAAATAAAACAAGTTCAGGACTCTTGTGCATTATGAGACCACAAGACCGTATACATAGATATAATTAGAGCCACAAAACATGATAGCATATTTAAAATTTAAAATAAATAAGAAAACACTGCAGAATGCAAATGAATTTCCTATTTAAAAAATTACCATATGATGTTAGACCTTATTATCCCACTGAAAATAAAGTGGCTATGAAATGAACAGCAGCCTCAAGATTTAGGTCCTGTTTCTCAAAGGAAAAGAAAAATATTTACTTTACGAAACATATGCAAGTTTAAACATCTTATGTATTTTAATAAAAATCTGTTTCAAAATATAGGTTAGAAAATCAAGCAAATCTATGAAACAATATTCTGTAATTATCAGGAACTGAAGCAGCTACAATTTGAAATCCACGGTATTTGAAGTAATTTAGTCCACCTTTTTATATTTCCAGAGTAGAAAGGGGTCTTTAGTATTGCTTTGATTTGCATCCTTATTAAGTAATGCAGGCTGGCAGGTTGCTGAGTAAGTAGAAAGAACAGTGATAAAGGCAGCTCCTTCCTGGAAGAGCTTCTGAGCTAAGGCCACAGTCCTACAAACATGTTTGTGCTTAACTTCATGTATGTGGCTAGTTCTGTTTTTTAATGGAATGCTCACACACATTATAATAAAAATTTTTAAATATTTTGCAAGATCAAAGCCTAGAAGACCAGAAGTGCTTTTCTGAAAGTAATTTTTTTTCTTCCTACCTGTAGAGAAAAAATAAAGTAAGACTTAGTGATTCTATCTTCAAATGCCAGGTTAGTCTGGACAGATAGATTTAGGCATGGATTTCTTGCACTCTTCTGTGAAGACTTTTATGGAGACCTAAAATATTCTCAGGTGCCCAAAAGTGTACTTGTTCTTCTCCCCCTTCAATAACAAAGTGCAAGCAGATGAACACTCCCCTGGTGACTGTGCCTAACAGACTTTCTCCTGAAGAGTGCATTTGTGAGTCTTGTGCAAGTGCTAAATGTATTCATGCATTAACTAGCCATTACAGACTAGGTATTAACACCATTGCCATCACTTTCCTCTTTACTTCAACAGGACCAGAAATTTTAATTATATATTTGAGATCCTTAAATTAAAAGACTAAGACTAGTTTGACGTAAAGTAATAAATTTCTGTCCCCTGTTAAAATTTAAGAAAGCATAAATAATTGCTGAATTTGGACATATAGCTGTCTTACAGAATCCACAACACCTATTACTTCATTTCTGGAGAGAAGAAAACTGTTAAATTTGACAGAAAGATACTCTACAAGTAGTCCCCTGACATCCATAGGGCAGCAGAGAGTGAAGAGTACTTAAGCTGAAGATGGCCATGTTGGGTTACAGCAGTCAGCTTCTGTATTTGGTATTCTTTATTTATGCATACATACCGCTTAATATAGATAAAGCAAAGCTCTGATTGCTGGTAAGCAAAATAATGTCATATATCACAGTTATGATGTCATCAAAGGACTATATTTCATGGCTTAAAACATCTTTGTAAATGTATACATAAAGTGGTATCCCCAAGGATTACTACTTGCTGACTGACCAAGGTGGACCTCCTTAAATTCCATTTAATGTACATTAACATTTGAATATCAAGAAAGTCTAAATAGCCTGAGAGTAGAAAAGATATTCTCAGTTTCACATGCTGTAGCATACTTGCCATATTACATGAATTTTTCTATATATTATGTGCTGTGTTATCTTCAATTCACTCTTAAAATTTCAACACACTATATTCCTTTTATGCATTTATCTGTGCATATATGCTTTATACATTATATGTAATTACAAAATTACAACTCAAGTGAATCTCATATAATACATAAACTATCTATGACACAGTCTCAGAATTTCAGATCTTGAAAATAGAATTTGATTACTTTATTCACTCTAAACCAGTATCGTTGTAATATCAGCCTTAAGCAATATGGGCTGCTAAAATCATTTGGTTCCAATTTTCCAAAAAGGAAAACTGATAGGATTATTTTCGTGATAAATTAATTTTACCATGTAATTGCAATTATGACTTCTAATTAATGAATGGTTTCAGCCTCACTAACTAGGTCAGCATTTTTCTTTTAAAAATATATAATTTTTTCTCTTTAGATGAGTATCAAGATATGTCCAAGCTTTGGGAAACACACAGCATTTTTATAGGGCAATGATCCTAGAAGCTGAAAAATGGTGGAAGTACTGTGATGTGCTTTCTGAAAAATTCAAGCCATTATGGTCTCCTATATGAGAAAAATTTAAAAGCAAGCAGATGGCAAGAGGCTTTTTAACAGGAAAGATCAGTTTCTTAGTACTACTGGAGTATTTAATTTCTTGACTGATCTTCCCAGTATTCAGAACACTGAGCAATGTGAGACCAATGAATCAGTTGAGCAACTAATCTATTACATCATGGTTGTCAATACACACATGCCATTGCAGGGTATATTGACAAGAGGCAGAATCCAAAAAGATTGACTTTTCTGTAATCAGATGCATTCCTACAGAAAAGCATAAAAGAAACCTGAAGCTTACTTTGCACATCATGTAGAAAAGACTCCAACATTCCTGACTGCCCATTGCTTTGCAGGTGATATATTTATTTTTATATATTTATTTATATTTATATATATATATATATAGCAATATGCAAGGACACTTCTTCAGGGTCCCTTGAAGATGTCTTCTGGCACCTTTACACCATTTTACATCCTGTCAACTACTTGATCACACCATTCTCCGATGACTCATACATTGTGGCATGACAATATAGAAAAAAAAAACCACAAAGTTGCAACTATTAAAATAATGACTAGCAGGACAAGATGAGAGAAAATAATTTCCTTGGAAGAAGCTCAAAATTTGATGGCTAAAGTGTTATGCATATAATAATTAAACTAAATGATAGCTCTTATCAGAAGGCAACACACCAAAATATCTGTTGTTTCATTGCAGGTTTTTTTTTTTCTTTTTTGGCTGCTAGAAATAGTCACATATTTAGAGAGCACCTCCTAAAGAAAAATTCCATGGAAAGTTGATATCCAATACAAAACTTTGAAAAATTGTCAGTATCAAATGCTGAGAAGTTCTGTAATTGGGGAAAATGGAGGTTTTTCCTGAGAATAAGTCAAGAAAAATAATAAAGTAGAAATCACTACAGTAAAACCATTATGTAAATAAATGTTAGTATTATACATACTTAATCAGACAGCAACAAATTATATGAAGCATTTACAATGTTGCGTTACACAAGCTCTGAAAATTGGATGTGGTCAACTTAAGAAAACTGACTGGATGTGTATCACCAGTGCTTTCCAGACAGTCTTTTTTTTTTTTTTTTTAATGAGAACTAGTATCTGTTTATATATGCAAGCCAAAGATTTATTAACTGATTAGTAATTTTGGCACCATGCTGTAAGTATCAAAGTTCAGATAACTTAATGAAAGATTTTTTTCATGCAATGATGTAATTTGAAATTCAGTCTCCTGGACTGAACCACCCAGCCCAAAATGCATACACATTCTGGAACAGTATGTCCCCTAGTGTATACATTATATTATCTTTCTAAATTATCCAAAATAGTCCATCCTCATGGGTTTATGCTGATGAAGCATCTTTTAAATCAATGCATTTATACTGCCATAAAATCAGAGCAGCAAAGACCTGAAGAAGCCCACCCCAAGTATTTTCTCTTAGTAAAATATGATTTTCACAGCTTTATCCCCAATCTTTGAAAAAACATCAGACAATATTGTTTTATAAAATAAATAAGGCAATATGTAATCCTGCAATATTTACTTAAAACAAAGTTATGTAAAATACTGTGAAGTTTTTCTACCATAATCCCCAAAAGCATGTTATGAAGTCGGCTGTTCAAGGTTTTCACCTTGAATATATTGCTTAAAAGTCCTGAGACACAAAAGGGAGCAAAGGGAAAGAATAAGCTATGATGGGACAATTTGATTGACTTTTTTTGGAACATATCATAAAAGATGCAATGTATACACTGGACTGGCTGCCCACACTACCAAAACAGGCATTTGCAAGCATCTTCCCCATGAATATGATTTAATATGCTATAGATTAAAAATAGTTTTTGGAATCAACCATGATAATTAAAGAGCAGATTCAGAACACTCCAAAATCTTTGTCAGGGGAGAAGGGGGTAGGAACCAAATGTCCTCTACACAGCTATTTTAGAATGTCTAAGGTAATCAGCTGACTGCAGGAAAAACTAAGAGCTACAGCTTTCCAAACACAGGCTTTAATCATTATTACTTCTACCTACCCAAATATCTTTCTAGCTTTTACCCTGGACCACACTTTTGAATATTTGATTCTGGGGTTCTCAGATTCCATTAGAACATGCTTAAAGAACTACACACTCTACAATTAGATCAGAATGAGGCCTGAAGCTTTTAGGACAGCCATTCTTACTTTTGCCATGTTGATGAATAAGAGCTGAGTGACTGCATAAAGGAGTTTACTGCAGCATTTCTGCATGATGCACTTTATAAAAATCATTTGCACATATACTTGTCTGAAGCCTAAATCAAGGAGAGAAAATAAGATCTACTATTCATTTCATATCCTTCTAATGAGAATGCAATGGTAAAGCACCCTAAAAATGAAATGCAGCAATTAAACCTAAACCCAAATGTTTAAACCCAATGGTAAGCTGGTCTCACTGAGCTAAACACAGAAAGTCAAGGTCACAATTGAGAGGACTTTGTCCTTAGTTCCATGACAACAACGTCCAGTTCCCTTTTCTCACTCTGAACCATCCTGAACTGTGCAATTTTGAGAGTAACTACAGTATCACATGTCACATTCAATTTTATACACTCAGCAAAAGTTAGTTCTTTTGAAAGGAGGTGCAATTGTTCCTGGTGATAATTTTTTGTTGGTTTATTTATGTCGTTCCAACTTTTATCTTATGATGTCTTAAGAGAGAGTAAGTAAAGTGGCTTCTGAATGTTTAGAATAACACTGTCCTTTGAAAATCAAAATATTTTCTTCAATGAACTGCTGAATACAGAATTCATCGTTGAAACTTGCCAATTTAAAAAATAAAGTCACCAGTATCTCTCATTAGATATTTGTTATTTGGTATTTATTATACTGGACTGCACCTTAAGTGCATTAAATAATGCTGTGCTGCACATATGATTCAATATACTAACACATCCATTCAATTGTTCAAGCCAGTGTTGTCATGCAGTATTCTGAATGCAGTAAT
The DNA here is from genome assembly GCF_029582105.1 of Oenanthe melanoleuca. Classification (NCBI taxonomy): domain Eukaryota; kingdom Metazoa; phylum Chordata; class Aves; order Passeriformes; family Muscicapidae; genus Oenanthe; species Oenanthe melanoleuca. Next base: position 19,157,208 of record NC_079335.1, read on the forward strand.
CTTAGCTAACAGGAGAAACACAACAAAGAACAAAATACTTGTGGACTGATTACATGTCCCTTTTTATTCTCACCCAATCTGCTTCCAAAACCAGTCACTGTTTCCCAGTCCCCTGCAACTGCCAGGGTGTAGTATTGCCTTTATGGCCAAACTACAGTGGAGACAGCTGGAGAGTGCAAAGCTTTCTGCCAGCCTCTGCAGGTCCCTTGGTGCATGAAACTACAAGAAACAATGTATTGTAATGCAGATGTTCATTGATTCCCTGCAGAATTTCACAGACTAGGAGTCCTTCACTGTGTGACCTAGGGGGATTTGTACTTTACATAATATCCACTATACAGCATATCATGTCCAAAGTGAAGTACCTAGTGAATCTGATGATTCTTCCCTTGCACGTGCCTTTCCCAGCTATCAACTTTTTTCAGAGAACAAGCAGTCTTTTGTGCTTGAAACATAAATGTCAATCAAAATAGAATACATTTCAAATATGTATTACCTTTCATTTGAAGTTCAATGACTTTTACAAGTCAGGCCAATGTTCTCATGCTGGATGTACAGAAGTACAAAAGAATTTAGGAAGATACCGGATTGTATTCAAGCCTACCTAGTTGTCCTAGTTTTGGCCAAGGACAGGGTTAATTTCTCACAGTCTGGAGCCATGTGTGCATGTCCATGTTGTTATTCTGTACCATGCACATCATCCCTGGGGTGGAAGCAAGGGACCCTCACTTCCAAGAAGGAGGGGAGTAGTTTCTGGTTGGGAAGAAAAGGTGGCACATGGAGGGCATGCCAGTCCTTTTGTTCATTTTCTCAGGGTTGTGGTACCATGATGAGCATTTTCTATGTACAACACCCTCTCTCACATAATAAAAACACTGCTGTTATTAGAATCATTGCTGGAACTGTTCATTTTTTAATCTCATTGCTGTTTCTACCAGTTTTACTCAACCCATGATCTCTGCCTTTTGTATTTCCCACTGGAATGGGAGAAGAGTGAGCACTGGGGAGGGAGGGGCACCAAAATAAGGACTGCCACTTCTAAACTATGACCCTAATCCAGAAACTCACCCACCTGAAGATCAAGACAGTCTCCAAAGAACAATTTACACTTAACACACTGAAAATCAAAAACCTTGCTATGTCAAATAAATATTTCACAAATGGGTAAATAAAGAAACAGAAATAGTAAATCAATGGAATGTCTTAAAAAAACCCAAAACCCAATACTAAGAGATTTGAAGGTTCTAGGTAGTTTCACTTTTCTGAAGCATTTTAACTTGGATAAAAATGAAGTTTTGCATTGAAAATGTTCTAAAAAGCTGTGTGTTTAAATAAAATTGAAGTTCTCCACATGTGAAATGCATATATAAGATGTTACTTCTAAACTAGACTAATTTCTTTAGCAAATGATTTTGAAATTAAATTTAAGTTCACATATATATGCTAACAATAACAATCATATATTAATAATATCAATATATAATATGTAACATATAGAAATTGTGTTAATAATATAAAGATAAGGAAATGGCATTCCAACTGACAAAACAGTAGGAATGCTTGACATGAACTCAGTATTCAATGATTATGTCACTGTTTTTTGATATTTTAGGTTGCAAGTCAAATGAGACGATCCATGTCTCCAGGTTTACAGAATCCTACAATATTTGCTCCTTGCATCATGAAAGTGATGCTACAAAGTCACCACAGCAAGTGACATCATAACAAGAAATATGTCCTAGTTTTCAAAATTTATTATTGTCTATTCCTATGAATTTAGAGTAATTATTTTACACCTCAATTTTCTCTTAAAGACTTGGTGACCACTATTTCTGGCTAAAGGGCAAATTTCATTTTTTCACCTGTGACCATAAGTGAAATTTTTCCCCATCTATTACACATGCTCAGTGTAGGTCACACAACAGCCCCTTCCTAGAAAAGTCAAAACTGCTCATGGGAATCATGACAGCAAAGGTTTGGTTGCTACTTCATGTGAATTCACCCAGCCACTCTCACATTCTCATCCTTCAGGCCCATACAGGGAGCAGTCCACCAACAGCATCAGACAACAGACAGCCTCTGCACTCTGTCAGATGTGAATAAAAGCTTCATTACACGTGGCAAAGAACAGCTCTGGGCATGGAGACCAAGAACAGCCATGTTTATGTGATGGGAAGCTTCCTCAGCCTTTAACCAGGTGTCAGCACACAAACTACCTCTGGAGAATGTTCCCTGCAGTGCTGCAGCTTCTGCACCTTGGGATCTACTTGGGAAGAGTGTCTGCTGGCCTCAACCAAAATCATGTCAGGGACCATTTGAACACTTATTTACTACTCCACTTCTGTCACTACTGAATATATTAACACAGGAGTAGCATAGTTTTCCTTCCACTTCTTAGACCTCCATCTTCTCACTATGAAGCAAAGATTCTCATCATGTAGGAAGAGAGAGGTGAGACCCAGAGAAAGGTCTGCAAGAGGAAGGAGCTGCTACAGCCACCAGATTAATTCATCAATCCCAGCTGGTCACAGCAAGGTTGACATCCTGGTGCTCCTATAAATGGACACTAAAAATTACTGTTTAAGTATCACATATTTAAATAACAGTTCTTACAATCATTTAATAATCTAAGAAACTCAGTTTTTGTTACAAAAAATGAGGCAGCAGGGCAAAACTCAAGAGCTCCTGTTTTTAGAAGACATTTGGCAGTGGGTCTAAATTATGTACTGTGAAGTCTGTAAGTTACAGACTAACTAAATCATAAAGGCTAAACAAGCTGAATATAGGGCAAGTTTATTTCAGTAACACAGGTATTAGTCAATCAGACCTAAAATGGAACAATGCAGAGGTCTGCAGATCGAGTTTTAGGTAAGCAACACAAATTGGGGCTACACATGAAAAGAACTGGGAAGACTTGGATAAATTCTATATACAAGACTGGTAATTATTTAAAATTCTGCATTTAATGCACAGGTTTGGTAACTGCTAAAACAGCTCCAGTACCATAATGCACAATACAGCAGTCCACAAGCATTTGCACCTCCCTGAACAGAATTCAAGTGTGAAAACAACACCTGCAGTACAAGGGTTAACTCGATGACTCTTAGACCTTTACTTTTTTTATTCTATGTCCAAATGGCCTCCTCCTAGTTCCAAATTTTTGATGGAAACCACCAGATCAAGATGCACAGAAATCCTTCCCAGCTTCAACAAGGTTCCCTCCCAACCCCTGGATCCTGGGAGCCCAGCTCTCTGCTTTTAATCCAATATCCACTTCACTACAGAAGATTTATTTAGACTGCCTCTTGTTTCATTAAGGGTTCCGAAAGTCTGTGGTGATTTTTGACACTTTGTTATAATGTTTCTGTGACCCCCCCCACCCCCTCCTCACACACCACACCACCCAGCCTCATTTTCATATGGATACAAAGCACCGGGATAAAATGATGGTTCATTATAGTGGTACAGAGCTCTTATCTTCATCCGGCAAGAGTCATTTCCTTCCAAAGATTGAAATGCAAATGTGAAAATTAATGATAACTGCATTATCTGATAGCAGAGATAATACCGATTCACTGTCAGAGTAACACACAGTCGTTCTATGATTTCCTCTGCTTCTTCACAATATTCTTCTTACTGTCAGACTATATCTATGGTTAACTATGTTTCATGGATTTTTGTTAATTTACATCAAATAGCATTTCCAAGATCTTAAATCTACCACATTTCTCCAATCAAAAAGGAAACAAAATCAGGACAGTAATCTCCAAGTCCTTCTTAGGACTGGTTTAAAAAGAAAGAAAAGGGAAAAAAAAAAAAAAAAAAAGGAAAAGGAAAAAGAAGTAAAAAAAGCGGGGGAGGGGAGAGCTATCATTAATGTCTATTTCCATCTTGCTGTGGTCTACCAACCATTCCACTCTGTATTATACAGCTTTGCTTTGTAACCCAAACTTTTTTACAGTATTACTAAATAATGCAGAGTAAACCAAACAACCAATACATACTTGCAGTGATTCTTTTGAATGGTTACAGGAAATCTATACAGAAAAGCTTTTCAAACTACCTTTTATAGCAGGCAAAAATGTGAATCTGGCATGCCCAATGTTCACCACAATTTTCTGATCTACAACTCACTGAAGCAATACACCACAATTCACATGAAAGCCTGTTTCTATCTTTTTATTGAATATTAACAGCAGCACAGCTCAATGTAACATCATTTTGAAGTGCTATTTAATTTCCTAGTACACTACTTTTCTTAAAATTTCTGATATATTTTAGGAAAAACACCAACCTGTAAGAGTAATTAAAAGCAACTATCATGTGCTATAATTAACAATCCTTAGTACTGTTTTCAACAGTTCTCTGATACATGTGTATGAGAGATGATGAGTCTGCTGAAATGAGTAACACGAGTTGCAACTTCATCCTGATTTGCCACTGCCAGTAGCAGAAGTCCTGTTGATTTACTGGAGGCAGATTTTACACATGGAAAACTTTCCCTTTATGTGAAGATGAAGGCAAACAATACATGAAAAAATCACCATGAACTGCCAATAAGAGTTTTAGATCTTATTTCAAACCACCTGGTGGAGTTTTTTCATTTGGGTTTTTTTTTCCATTTTGGACATGTGGACAAATCACATTTTCTCACTTTCTAAGCAGAATTCAGGTACAATTCAAAAGAACTTCTGAGATGGACTTTCAAGCTTTGCAACTGACAACAGCACATTCTATAAGAAAGCCATGCACCCTAATGACTATAATGACTATAAAAGAGCTCAAATAAGGAATAAGGACAACCTAGCATATGTATATAGAGTATATATACATATATATATATATAGTATATATACATATATACTAGTATACATATATATACAAGTATATATGTATATATACATATCTATACGTATATATAGATATATATATATCTATATAGTATATACATATATACTAGCATACATATATATATATATATACACACTAGTATATATTCACATATATATGTGAATTAAGAAGGAAGAGATCCAATCCTTCTTTCGAACCAAGACTTTTCTGAATGGCACTAATTTCACCTTTGGAAATGTCCCATATTTAGTTCCTCAAGTGGTAACAATGTTTCTCTGTGTTAAAAGCCAGATACAACTTCACTGATGGCTGAAGTACCCACTGCTGGAATTGCAGGAAGAAATTCAAACAATGGAGTGCACAGGATGGAGCACTGGATTTGTAAAAACTTTTTGGTAGTCAGTACTAGAATATTGTGTTCTGTCTGTCAACAGGGAAAAAACATTCCCTTGCATATTACTGAATCAGTATATGTTGTCTTCAACTCTACTGTTTTATCACTACAGAGTAATTGAGAATTGCAAAATAGAGAAAAGCACAAAGGAGTTATCATTCTTAACATAGTTTACTAAACATAGTTTTAGTTACTGGAATTGCTCATATGAGGCCTGCTTTTACATATTCATTATAAATGCACACAAATTGTACAATATTTATAAAAGCAATAGATAGTACATTCATTTATGAATTTCATTTTACTTGCAAGGAACTATCGTGGTCAGTCAGTCTAATTTCTGTCCCAGTGAAATCTATCTCAGTTTGAAAGTCCAGTGTTTGCCACAGAACTTGATCATGTTCTTTAGGAAAGTATCTCATCCTGAATGCAAATATTTCTAATGACAGATAAGTGACTTTTCATAAATGTTTCAATAATGACTTTTTAAGCACTAAAATCCATTCTTTGTGTCTGAAACTGTGGAGCTTCAACATCCATTTAATCTTCTGATACTTTGCTAGAAAGAGGTGCCCATTGTTATCAGATTTTCACTCTGAATTTCAAGTAGTTTGCAATCAGATTGCCCTTTAATATAACTTTAATATTTCTTTGGTAAAATAAATAGGGAAAGGATCTAGACTTTTCCATAATACCAGTCTTTTCAACTTTCTAGTGGCTCTTCTCTAAACCTGTTACAAATTTTAATATCATTCTTGAAGTGTGACCACAGGACACAGAACCCTGTTTCAGTGCCAAACAAGACTGCTGAGCAGACAAGCAAAGCAATCTGAGAAGCCAGACATACCCTTTAGCCATAACCTTCTCTTTTAGTCTCAAGATTTTTTCAGAGACCCTGCTTTCAGATGCTCCTACAGGTGTTTTACAGCTGTAACAATTCCATCAAAATATTTATTTACCTTCTCAAAAACCCATAACTTCAATTGATCTGAAACTGAAATATTTCTGCAGCTAACATGGCAAGTTATTCAGGTCTGCCAATAGCAATATGTACCCATTATTCAGCATTTTTTAAAATTTTAAACATATTGCAAATAACTATCTATACTTTAGCTCACGTTACATATTATGTTGGTTTTACAAGACAATTTTTTTTCTATAAGCCTATAGAGATTGGCATTCTTATTAACCCCCTCTTAATAAAAGCATTTTACAGTAATTATCCCCTTATTTCCAGTGGAACCACTGCCACGTGGACAGGTCTGTCACTAGCCACACCAACTTTTACTGGTTTTGAACACATTTGAGAAATCACATCAAAACTTTTTCGGAACTGAAGTTGATAACTAGAGATGGGTCATCTAGCTCCTAAAAAAGTGAAATTCAAACCATCAGACTGCTTTAATTAGCCAGCATAAAAGTACAGTCATCACATACAGTCAAATAGGCTTTCCAGCACAAATGTTTCAAGCAGACTAAAAATAATTAGTTTAGCTTTTTACCTGTCCCCTCTAACTATTGAGTCACGACTTGAAACAGATCAATACCAATTTTCTAATTACTTTTTTTTACCACATTTTAAAATGTCATCTTAGTGTTATTAATGAAGCTACTGATAGATTTTGAGGTGTTTCCTTTTTTTTTTTCCCCTTTCCTTTCCTCCACCCCACCTTTTAGCCTCATATTATAGATTCTAGTATTTGGTTACATCCACTTGGATTTTTCTGTTTGTTTTTTTTAAATTTTTTTAAAATTATCTTCTAGGTAATATTAACATTACCTTCATTTTTATTATAGCTATTTTCTAAAAATTATTCTTAAACTCTTCCAAGTTATAATTCATACTTTTGAATTCAAAACTTTCCTCCTTTTTGATAAGGTTCATATGTGCTATCTCTTATAATGACAAATATGGTGGATTGAACTTGGATCCATCATTGCAAGCACGACCTCTAAATAATAAACAAGTATTCATTTCCAAATTTATAAACAATTTATCTTTCAAGATGCCACAGAATATAGAATTTCCCTATATTTGGCTTAACAACATTTTACTTGAGGTGTTTGGTATCTAAAATTTTCTGAGATTTTAAGGAAGTTCTGCTATGGAAACATGAAACATTTCAACAGAAACCAGAATGATCATATTCTCTGATATGAAGGGTGATCTGTAGAAGCCATGTAGGAGATCCTTCTGTTTGTTATGTCTTAAAGCACTGCTCCCACATGCACTGATATCAGAACAATACAAAGCTACAGAACTATGTAAGTCCATGTACCAAGGCAAAGAGCACACATAAAGCCATAAAATTACCTCTGCTTCCACATTTAAAAACTAAGTATTTTTACATAAAATGCATTTAAACCCAGTCTTGCTGTTCTCACTTCCTATTCCTCACTCTTTTGCTGTTGGCTATAACAGGAAAAGGATCAGGCCGCTCACTGTGTGTTCATATACAGTCTATTGACCTAAGTTTCCATTATTTCAGAGCAGGTTCACTGAACAGGAATTTTTAAAAATTGAAAATAAGAACAGTGAAAAGTAAAGCTAGCTGGAAAACATTTAGGTAACCCTCAAAGTGGTTACAGAGAGCAGGCAATTTCTCTCAAATTCCTTGATGGTCAATGAAGGTCACAAGAGTCTGACTTGAAATATTGCTTCAACAGAAACTCTTTGAAGCTACAGCACATTTAACTTTAGATTTTTGTTCATAAAAATATTCTAATTACAAAGACTTAAGAATGCATGTGAACCACTTAACAATGCAAATTTTCAAACAAAATAAAACTCTAATTAATGCCAGAACCTTGATTCTTCATTTTCTGGCAAGTACTGGCTCTGAAAGTCACAATATGTTCCCTTAGTGCTAAAAAAAGACATAAAATATTAAAATAACCAAACAGCTCAACTATTTATACAAATTCCTGAGTTGTCACAGTTCACATTATCAGTTGACAGCAACTTGTATCATGCAGAACACAGTTGTTGGATTCTGAGAGGCTCCACCTCTCAGAGATGGAGCTTTCCTTACCAGAGAAGGTAAGGAGACCAGAGACAGCTCAGATAACAAAGAATGTGTCATCATCTGCCCTTTGAGGCTGTGCCTCTACTGAGAGTTGGCAAATTTGCTGAATCAAATATTTTTGATGGCTCAGTTTGTGCTGCGCTAAAATATGTTCCTAAATAAACAAAATATTTCATGCTTTGTTGTTTTGGTTTTTTTCCAAAAAAGTGAAATACATTATCTTTGTCCTGCATGGTTGAAAATGATCTTCTGTTGATTGCTTCTTTACCCATGTCAATAGCAGCCAACTTCATTTGATGTGTGATGGAGAGTATGGGATGTGGAATATATACATTCCTTTTTTCATATGTATTATACCTTTGTAAAGAATCAATATTTAAATAAAATATGGATGCTGATACTGGGGATCATCAGCTTTCAGAAGTCAAAAGAAATTTTCCACCATTCAGCTCTGATTTCCATCTTATTCCATGTCAAAGCTATCAATAAATATTACTAGAAGTACACTCATCCTATTGAATTTTTTTCCCAACAGAATGAAAATATCTCCTTTTACTCCACAGAGTCAGAAAATATCTCAGAATAAGGTAGCACACATAAAAAGCAGTAACAGCCCATAAAATGCACATTCAACTATGCTGAAATACACTAAAAAATGCAAAAAAAAAAATCACAAACTTCAAATAGACTTTATTTAGAATGAAATTAAAAGCAAGTCATAGGGCAAATACTGACAGCCTTTAAATCTGCTATGCAGCTAGAAAAGGCCATTCTGCTGCATCCACATATATATTTTGCATTATTTTACATGTATAGTAACATAGTACTAAATCTTGTGTTTCTTATAACAGTGCTTTATATAGAACATTAAGTTCTTCATGTATTATCATGAAAAACATTTTAAATGATATAATAATAATTAGATATACTATGTCTTCATTTTTGTTTGCATTGTATTTTCCAGCTACTGGTTTCAGAAAATTGCCATTAGTTTTGTTCTTCTCTTCATGAAGAGCATACAGTAATTTGCAAAATCAAGCAAGGATGAAAATGTGATTGAAATATAGGAATTTTTCTAATGAAATATTATTATTGCATTATAAATTATTGATAGAACGGTTCTGGAACTCTCTTCTGATGTGCTCATCCTTTTGAGGGAAAATTTCCATACGAGATACAGCTATTGCTGGAGCGTGTTTGGCTTCAGATGCACATTTTGCAACAGTTTTATTAAATTATGGTCAATATAATGGATTTTTAAGGCCTATTCCCAAGTCCATGCCCATGAAAACACTGCATTCAACTGCAGAATTGCCTAATTGAGAAATACAATTTACCCTGTTGCCTTAGGTACTTTTACAGTACAAGAGAGGTTTTACATATTTATATTGAACAGATACTTGAAAGTATTGCCACATTACCATTACATCTTAGCAATGTTATGCTTGCACCATCTTCACTTACATAGCATAAAATGTTACCTTGAATTACTGTTTGAATGTGAAGTGCAAACGCTTCATTGACTGCAGCCTGAGTTTCTCCTTCCACTGAAACCAATGACCAGGTGAGCTAAATTATTTCCATCAGGCTCAAACAGGTAAAAAAAAAAACTCCTTGAAAACATTAGCAGACATCATACCTATTTGTTAAGCTAAACAGGTTGTTAAATACTGGCACAAAGCTTGAGAAGAGACCAAAGCATCTGGGTGATGCTTCTGACTTCAGAAAACAGCAGAAGTGCTTCTCCCTTAATTCAACCATGGAAGAAAGAATTTACTCACAAATTTTAATCCTAAAATTCTAAGCAACAAGAAAATTTTCCTTTATACCAAACAGCTACATAAGGCATTTTATGTTGAACAATTCACAAAAATGGTATAACGAAAACCATTGTTTTTTTCCACTCAAAAATTTCATCTTAGTACTTACCTGTCAATATCCTGGAACCCAAAGAATCATAAAAGAGACAGTCCATTAAAAACAAATGCAAAGCATAGCAATCTACTAAAATAATTAAATTAACAGATATTGAAGTCTAGTTCAAGAAATTTCTCTTGGCTTTCAGTTGTTTGTCCCTACCTGGCCCATCCCAATCTTCAGTCTCTACAGCAAGCTGCCCTGGCTTCTCTGACCTTGCATCACCATCAGATTCTGCTGCCTCCTGGATGCCTTCTTCATTGCCTGAAAAAACATCCAAAAAATACAGTATTGACATATTCCAATAGTGACTTTTAAGCAAAGCTCCTATAATATCCAAACAGCTGCTTACACACCTAAGTGAAAACTTACACTCCTATAAACAGAGAAAAAATGAAAAAAAAATATCAGTCATGTAAAGATTTATGAGTTTCCACTGAGTCAAAGAAGTAAGTATCCAGTACTTCCAGTTCCACAGAGAGAAAATCTTGGAAAATAGCATTTATTCCATAAAAAACAAAAAACCAAAAAAAACAAAAAAACAAAACAAAAAAAAAAAAAAAAAAAAAACAAAAAAAAAAAAAAAAAAAAAAAAAAAAACAAAAAAAACCAAAATCACAGCTTGCACCTAGTTCAGTAAATCAAAGCACATGAAGTCACCAAGTCTGTACAAAGGAGGGAAGGAAATCAGCTCATGACCCTCCAGGAATATTTGCTTTCAGTTATGGATTTTGTTGAATTGACACTTAAATGTTTCTTATGCACTGCAGATAAATGACAGAACAAAAATATGGTCCATTAAACATTCTGCTTTCTCCCACAACTAGTGAAAAGCTAATCCATGGTATTTCAGCATTTAAGGAATTTGCCCTTAAAGTCATAATATACCAGCAAGTCCCTAAAGTAATTTTCTCCCTATCAAGTTTTATTTAAAGAAATGTTATATTTCTGATTAATTTTTACATTTTCACCAGCCAGAAGTACCTGAAAATGCCTGTCTACCTTCTGTTAATACCCATTACAAGGGCATATACAGAACACACAGAAAATTATGATACAATTAAATTTTTAGAGACGATAATTTAATTTTTATTTGAAGAACTGCTTGTTGAAGGTATAGTTATTTCAGGTAAACAAATACACTAGGCAAGCTCTTTGCCAAAATACTTTGAAATAGCAACTATGAAAACTACATTGAAGATGAGGGGTTCAGGTATGAACACAAAACACTCTGGCCATAGTAACACATTAAGTGATATGACATCTCTAAAGGCTTTGCCAGGTTTGGATTTTACTCATTTGTAGATTTTTATTTTTTTTTTAATACTAACCTATCCAAAAAACTCAGGCATAGGAAAACACTAAGAAGAATTGAAAGAAAGAAACAAATCTACATAGTTTACTTCAGTCAAATAGGGCTGATTATGGTTTAATTTTTTTATCCAACTTGAAGAACACTTGCTAAAAATGATCTCCCACAAAAAAAGTGACAGCATTAGAAAAACAAATACTGTGCATTTTACAAACTGAAAAATCAGACCCTTTGTTGATTTAACAACAGGAGACCAAGAAGGAGCAAAAAGCACAGCAATTAAGCAGTAACTTGTAATTTTTCCCCCACTCATGATAACAAAAGCTTTAATTAGCAACATAGGTAAAGAAATGTGATTACAACAAACTATGCCAGATCCCCATACGTTATCACTGGAGCTAAATTTATACTGGATAAGATTGTGACCCAGAGTTTTCAAGTACATGATTATATACAAACACTATAAAGTATTGACTTCTTGTGCACATGTAACATCTCCTAATAACACATTCTTCCTTGCATTCATGAAACACAGTTTTTCAAATATGAAGTCTGAGAGCCTGATAAACTACTACTCACACAAACACAATACTATAATCACTCCAGAGTTTGATTACACAACTCTAGTTCAGTGAACTTGTGGTACTAAAAACACAGTCCAGAATATTCATGTGCACTTGTAGTGTGCAAAATAAAATGTGAACACAACACAAATCTCTAGTATTTTGTGCTAAATTAACTGTGCAACTGTAGCCAGGCATTTGAAGTTCACATGCTTCAGTTCAATCTGAAGTTACCTTTCAGAAGAGAGTCCTAAATATACTCACGTGCTGAAAAAGCTATCAAGTTTCTGGTAAGCAGTTTTAGCAATTACTTGTTTTTAAGCAACTAGCCTATTTTGAATTAGCATTTGTAAAATTACTTTGTAGTAATCAGACTTCTGCTTTCTGTGAGTGCACTAAAGAACCTATTGGACAATTTTACCTTCATTTTTCTATATTCATAGCAACTTAAAGCAGCAAAAATTTGTCTTTTATTGGAGACACAATATAATTTTTTCCTAAGTTCAGACCTGGTATGACCAACTCCAGTTTTCTCAAAAATATTTGAAAGCAATTCACAGCAAGGGCAATCCTTGTTTTTTAACCCAAGATGTATAACCAACACAGACAGCTCCTAGAATGTTCTTTGTATAGAATGCAAATGCTTTTCTTCCACTGCACTTAACAGAGCTGTATGTACTGAATCAGAACAGTAACAGCAAAATCTAGAAATAGTAATTCTTTTAGACAGAAAAGAAGCACAGATAATTGGACAGTTTAACCTCCAAAATATTAAGTTCTTCCAGGTTATATTATATGCTAACCTGGTGTTAGCTTGCAAATTTCAGCATTCTTCTTGTCAGTGCAACCAACCAGAACATAAACAAATGAAACTATTAGAATTAAAAGAGGACAAAGTTAAGTGAAAAGACTGGGCTGAAAAGCAAAAGAACAGAACAACAGCTAAGGTACAAAAGCAATAGTACACAATAATTAAGTATTTGGGAGATGAGGAAAAATCTGAAAATGTATGCTAGCAGATAACTAACTTTCCATTAACTTGCTTTTTCAGTGTTTCATTAAATAAAGAGTTACATGGTTTTCATAGTCAAGTTTTAATTAATTGATGCACGTCTAGTACAAATAGAGTAAATAAAATGTGTAGAATTTACAGTAAGGAAAACTTTATTTTGCATCTAGAAGTATTCTTAATTATTTTCATTGATATTTTCTATTATTCCAAACTGCCAAGTGCATGCATTACACACCTGAAATGCCACCACACTGATTTCTCCTGCTCCCCCACACTACTCCAGTCAGCTAGAGAAACCAGCAAAAGGTACATTACTGCCAATTGCTGAATCCACCAGGGAGTGAAGTCTATCCAAGGCTCTGTTGAGCATCAAGGTCAGATTGAAATGGGCAACCAAAACAATGAGTTTGGTGCTGGAGACACTGCAAATTCAAAAATCCCAAAGGAGGCTTAGCAGAAGAGCTGATAACAAAGCACATCTCTCAAGCTTTTTTTCTTTTCTTTGCCCATATTTAAAGCTATTTTAGCAGTTAACATTTGTTTAGCACAAAGGAGTGTATTTCCTTTCAGAATTTATTTTCTTCCCATTTTTTACTCTTTCTGTTCAGTCACTGACTACTTTTTAGTCTTAATAAGACTACTTTTTAATAATTCTTTTAGAACTGATTGCATTTTTCTTCAATTTACAGGTGTAGACATTTAACCAGATCCAGGACATTAATTATTTCTTTCTTCAAAGTCCAATCATTTTTTTTTTTTCCTATATATCCATTTTTACTAATTTGTTATTCCTTTCTAATCCCATTATTCTGGGTTTTCTCACACTTTTTCTTTACTTTGCTGCTCAATTACACTTAATATGTTTAAGGTAAAGGATAAATAACTTTTTCCCATCAAAGAGTAGTGTAAGTTCTCTAAAATGAACCAAAACCTGCCTCTCTTTAAGCAGGTTTAAACCTTGTAAGTGAATTCTGTCCTTTAAATGATGATTGCATGAAAAAATACTCTTATGAGTAAGCACATATAATACCATAAACTATGTTCAGTTGTGAGTCAAGTAAGTCTACTAGAATTTCCACTACTTCTCTATACTTGGTATTAAAGTTACACTTTTGGCAGAACTCATCACCCCTAACCTTAGATGCCTGAAAGTTAAGCTAGTCCAGACTGCTTACGTAGACACTCCTATAGAGAGTGAAGAAAGAAACCTCCTGAGTGATTCATCCTATTCTAGGATGCCTGAGATATGAGACCCCTCAGTGTCAGAGAGCTGAAATGAATCATCCTCTTAAACACACAGCTTAGACTAGGAACCTATCTTTAGTCAGCTAAAGTTGGGGGAAACAAATCTCTGACTTATGCTGAAATGCTGAATACACAAAATACTGCTTAACTAAGAGGAAAAAAACCCCTGTCTTATTTAAACAACTTCAATATGTAATGTGGATTGAATTTTCATCTTGACCTTACAATTTCTTACCAGCATTGACTGTTTCTGTTTTCTTCAAAAACAGTTCAAGTTATAGTTTTTTTGGGTTTCTTTTTTTTTAAATATGGTTTAAATAGCCTAATGTTTATCCAATAGACAAGTCAGTGTAATTCAAGGTGGTGAAGTTGGTCAGGAAATCTGACAACTGTAAGAGAGACATATTACCAGACACATGAGAGAGAACTCCAGCTCCTCTGACAACACTGACAAGTAGGAAAGAGAGACTTGAATATTAACAAGTAATTTCACTTTAATCTTTTTAACAAATTAAAGACTTCCCAATTTGTACTTAATCAGCTTGTACCACAAGTAGTTGTGGTATTTTATAGAAGCACATGGGTTAGCAGTTCTTCTCAATCCTGCTGTTTTAATCCATGTTGTTCCTATCAGTATCAGGCTCTTACAGAAAGTCTCGTACAATGTAACTATTGAACTTTCTGGACTAGGAATGTCATAGCAGCTGTTAGGCACTCCATAATGTATTTTGCAATCAGCTAAATCAACAAAGTATTTTTAACAATGAACAGTTCAGAACTGACAGGTCTACTTTCTTGTTCACAACTGCTTATCATGGCCTAGATATCATGTATGTTTACCAGGTGCTTCCCATAGTTAGGATACCTTCACAGAAGCCACTCACAGAAGATAAGGTCATAAAAGAGATGAAAAACGTGCATGGTTTTATCATCAGACAAAATAGATTTGGGTGAAGGACTGTACCAGTCACAAAAAGCACACAGCAGCTTCTATTAGAGTGAGAGAACAATAAAAGTTTGAAATTCAGTTTGTTTTCCCTCTTCCTGGCAGCATAAATGTAAACTTGAATTGTTAACATCCTCACACAGCTGTTAAGAGTGAAACATCACTTCTCAATTATAATAAATCAGCTCAGAAATAAATTGTTGCAAAGCCTGTAGCACTCAGCACTGCCAAAAGAGAGAACAGACGCAATGCAAAGACCTGGGGAGTCACTCACTGCAGACTTTCATTTGGCAAGGACATAACCTCTTGGATGGTGACAGATCAGTGTGACTGGCTGGGAAGGGGGAGGGAGCCTGCTCCTTTCTGCCAGTCTACAGGGGCAGTAACTCTAGATCCAACCAAACAAGGATTCTGAGACTATACATACAAACTAGATGCCAGAGCTTCAGAAACTATAGATCAGCAATCAAAACTGTCCTTTGTTATTCACTTTATCTCAATGCCTGCAACCAGTGACAGAGCTTACACACACTGATAATCCTGCTCTTGAATCCTGAGAAACACACTGCAAGCTGAGGACTGTTGCCAGGAACCTCTCTTCAAAAGCCATACTCAGCAACTTTGAAATAAACCATACACAATTAAAATACAAATACTTAATTCATTCAATGTAAATTACATTTTAGCAGCCCACACTATTCTTAAGAATATCAATGACATCTAACAGGCCTTAACGAACCTTCTTGTATTTAAATTATTCTATGTATATATTTCACTATAATTGTCATGGCAATACAAGTATCAGCAGATATAAGTCTTATAAATTAATATTGTATAAATACAATAATGCAAAAAAATTATTTTATAAGCTTTTGCAATGGTAACAGAACTGTGAACATAAAGATGCTAAATAATATGGGAGGGATGTTTCCATACTTTGTCATATTTGCCAAATGAAATGAGGACAAGATAAACAACTAGAGTGGGTACAGTGCCATGCAAATGGGTTTATTCTACAAGCCTTGCAAGGACAGAGAGACAGAGGAAGAGATTTGGTGCTATCACTACCAGACTGTTATCAATTAATCTGATATCACAAATAATTTCAGTGAAGCCCACAAAAATCAACTGAGACACCCTACTCTACAAATACAGAAAGTATGAGCAAAATCTGGCCCTCAGATGATTGATTTGGTAGTGTACCTGAAAGAAACCAGCACCTGAACAAGTTAATCTACTGCTTTTTATTTCAGATTATGTTAATCACCTCAATACTCTGCTTCTTTGCAGGCAATTATTGTCTTCTGTCATGCTGATTAACAGTCATAATTTCTCCTGGGATAAACCTCATTTGAAATAACTGTATGTTTCCATTTTCCCTAAGCACTCTTAGAATTATTTGTCCAGCAAGTCTCAGAAACAATGCATCATCTCTTTCCCTAATTTTTAGGACTGGTTTGTGAATATTCAAGTGTTGGCAAATGCCCACATAAGTGCAAGAAGTTAGCTCTCCAAAACAGTGGTATGAAACTATTTTGGCTCCTATTAAAATTACCACTATGTTTAATAAAATGACATCTTGACACATTACATTTTGGCACAGTGATCCTGTTAAAAAGCAGTGTCAATTATTTCTAACTATTTCAGCTACAGCACTTTTCTCCTGGGATAAGACACTGCTGTGCAGCACATTCATCTAGACTCAGTCTGGCCTTCCTCTTTCTCTACATGTTTGATATGTTCTCATTATCACCACTGTTTGCTTTTGAAGTCCCTTCAAGACAAGGATCACTCATTCAAATGCATTTCCTGCAGAAAAGTAAAAGTGTTCTCTATTCATTTTCTTTTTATTAATGGGTTTAAATATATATACACACATTTATATATGTATGTATATATGCATGTATGTATATATGTATGTGTATATATATATATATATTATAATTTTTAGAGAGAAATTCTATACACCTGTGCTACAAATGAACAAATATTCAGATATACTGGCTACTCAAGAGCTTCTATAAATTTTTAAAAAAGGAAAAAAGTCTTGCATCTTTTCAATCTTTCCCCATTAAAACTTCAAATACAAGAACTCTATTAGACATATGCAAGTACTAGCCTGGGGTTCAAACTACATAGCTCTAAGCACTTGATTAGAAAAGCAGTAGAAGCACATTTTAAAAGATATTTACATGCCACTAATAAAGACTGTTGCTTAATATAATTTTCAGAAATTATTTAATGGAAATCAACAATCCATGAGATTCTAAACCAGCCTGCAGCAGAAGAGAGAAATTACTTCAGAGAAATTCTAACAAGTTTCAAATCCTAAGTTTGAAGGCTCTTCTGGAAGTTCATATTTCAATTTAATTACATAACAATTCTGTTCCATCCCTACTGCAGAATTATTCAACCTCCTGTAAGAATTCTTCATCCAGCCAAGAACACCTCATTTAATACTATGCAGCTAAAATCATTACCATGTATGAATCCAGTTTTTATAAGACTTCCACACATGACTACATAAACAGTGGCATTGGATACATGTTCCTACACAGTGAAATCTTAATTTACTTTGTTGAAAACAACTGGATGTGTTAATTTGAAATAATCAACACTTCAGATGGTTCTGTTTCAAAAGCAGCCAATTCCCTACCATTACAGGTGTGTTCCCACATACATGTTGTATTACACACAATTTCAAAACCAGTCTAGCCTTCTGTGAGTCAAACCCAAGACAAAGACTTAGCAGTCAAAAATATGTGATTCTTTTTCTCTATCCAGCAATAACATTTGTCTTATCAATATTTACCCAATAATGGCATAAATGTGGCCCTTGCTTTATTTATTTTTACTGATCCTTTCAGAGTTAAATTGCTGGAAATATAGTACACAACCTGTGAGCAAGTCTGCTTTTTGGGCCTGGGTTGAAAAGAATTTTTTCAGCCATGTCTTAGAACTCTTAAAACCTCTGAAAATGTATTCAGAATCTTTGTGTCAGGGTCACCAAATAAGACAAAAAAGATACTAAATGGACCTTCATTACAAACAAAATTAGAAACAGATGTACAGTACACAAGAACTAAGAACATGTGGTGAAATTTGTCATTTGTGCATTTCATGTTTTAAAGAAGATTACCCTTATTAATTTGCAATTCATATCCTGTCAAATTTTACCTCAAATTTAAGTCAATCCAGGTTCAAGTTTTGTGACTTTCTAGAAAGAGGACATTACACTACTTGTTGTAACCAAATAATCCCTTCCTGAATTCTATCCCTAGCTGAGATAGAATTCAGAATTCCATTGTTCTTAAGAAAACCAAAATGTGCTGACTGAAAAGGCTGGAGTTGCTTTGATAAACTGCTTAAAGTTGAGTAAGCTGTTTAAGTGTTTCTTGCATGTTTTAATTCTGTACAGTTAAAATAATGTTTTCTATTTGGATCTATGTATTTATTTCTTGAAACATAGCTTTCTAGTTTCTTTCTGAGATATTATTTTCTGCTTGATGGCAAATTATTTAATGTTTTGATTAGAAAAAGGGTTTGCTTGTTCAACTTAGGTCAAATTTTTATCCAACTTAAGCTGATGTTAATACCTACACAGGTTTAAGATGGATTGAAAATATGGCCTGACAAGTTTAAATATGGGTTAGCAGTAAATAAAAAAAAGTGCAGAATAGGCAATCTTGTACTTTTTGTTTTGGAAGCCCTTATATACTCTCTAGTGAATGGTGAAAAGAAAAGAAAAAAAAAAAAAAAAGATCACTTCAACCTTTTCAGATACCTCTTTTCCCTTCTAGAAAGAAAACAGGTGGTCCTCTGACCTCCAGTAGCAGGAGGGAATGAGGAACATTAAGAGGTAAAGCACAAGGCAAATGCTGATGTTCAGATGAAAAAGATCTCCTTTCATCCTGCTAGGATCCAATCTAATTCTGACCTAGCATTGTTCAAAAGCTGTTAGCAGAGAAGCTCCTTCATTTCTTTGTCCATATTCAGCATCTGACAAAAAGCATGGAAGATCAGAATCATAGAATTGTCAGGGTTGGAAGGGACCTTTAAGATCTTTAGGTCCAGCTGTCCAGCCAGCACTGTCACTGTAACCCCTAAACCCTTAAACCCCATCACCCAGAGCCAGACCCAGGCACCTCTTCAGCACCTCCAGGGATGGTGATTCCACCATCTCCCATCCCAGTGCCTCACCACCCTAATGCCCAACAGTGAAAAATGTTTTTCTAATATCTAATCTCAATCTGAATATCCCCTGTCTCAATTTAGGGCCATTTTCTCTCATCCTCTCACTGCAGGCACTGCAGAAGAGACTGAACCTCACTACAGCCTCCTGTCAGGTGCATGCAGACAGTGATGAGATCCCCCCCAGCCTCATCTTCTAAGTTGTTTCAGCTGAATGTGATAAAGATAAACACAAGGGAACCCTTACTCTGGGGAGTATGAGAATCCAGCAGTGTCAAAAACATGCAGAACAGTCAGTAAGAGGTAACTACTGCATTCTTGGAAGGAATAGTGCTGAGAGTTCTTATGCATATTCTAGTTATTCTAGGAGATGAAAATAGATACATGTCTATTCTGTCTCTTATTACCACAAAGAATGAATGTGTACTCCATTTAGTCAGAAAGTCTACATAAGTAAAATGCAATGAATTATAAAATAATCTAAAAAATGTAAAGGAATATGAGTTCCAGCAGAACAGAAGTATTGCCAGGGAAAGATAATGTCAGGTGCAGGGAGGGGGTGGCTGGTGCCAAGCAAAGCCGAGGGCTGTGCAATCACCTCTATCAGTGCTCTATCAGTGTCTACACTCCAGCCAAATCCAGAGAAAACAAGGAGTCAAAGATTCAGGTCAATAAGCTTATAGGCGATTTGCACAAACTGCTCCTGCAGCAAGGTAAAAAACAAAGTCATATTGGCTTTTCTTTTTTATTCCTTCTCTTTGAACTCCTTGGTCCAAACACACCCTCGAAATGTCAGTGTTATATGCAAGAATTTAAAGAGCTGAGCTTCTTAATCCCGTTAAGAAATAAGAACAAAGTTGCCTGTAAAGATCTCCTTATTGAGCTCAAAGTGATTATGGTATAGCTGCCTTCTGCTGATCCTACTTCCACTTGCTATAGCAAAAGTGGTAGAAATTTGTCATGAAATCCATTACTGTAAAGGGAAAAAAAATTATTAAAATGTTCCTGGTTAAAAAAAAAAAAAATGGGGAGAAAATAAAGAAAAGAAAGCATAAATCTTCTGTTTGATCCAGAAGCAGAAAATAGCAAGCATATTCTTAGTCTCTATATGCACACCATGAAAGAAGCAAGAATATTTACACAGTTGCACACAGGTATACACACAGACACAAAGTCATACTCCAAAGGAAAAAGAGACACACAGAAATCCTTTTCAGGATGGTAGCACAATAGCTTTGCACATGAAGTATGAAGGGATAGATTAATATACAGATGAACTTAGCTTTGTATGATTTCTTGTATGAGGTCTCACACTACAGCTGTTTCTCTGAATCTCAAACCAGGGTGCACAATCAGGTCACATTGTTTAATATAAAAAATTCCAGTCCCAAGCAGGTCTGGCAGGCTAGTAACAACATACATGAGCATGACTATGTGTATGTGAACAGAAAATTTAGTTCAGGGTTGGAACTCATCCCTTCCTGCCCAAGAAGAATATGAGAATACAGAATCAGGCATACACTCAGTATGCAGGTTGTATATACCCTGTGTTTCCTTCTTGCTGGCCTAGGAACTGTATATGAGTTTTGGATGGCACGGGCTTCCCCTCATTTTCCTCTTCCCCCACAAATGAAGATAACCAGTGTATCAGGAACCCAAACCACTCAACCAGCTACAAACACACATCACTGGAGACATACAAAACAGGGTGAGCTACAGATCACTGCATCCTGAAACAATCTCTCTCCATCCCACCTCATGTATCCTCCCTATCACCCTATGTCACAAGCAAAGCAGAGCTAACATTGGGAAGCAGAAGCCCTTTGCTTTCCCATCTGCCACCAGGAGTTTTAAGGCCACTGAACCTCCTTCCACCACTGAGGACTGGTGCCAATGCTGCCTTGAGATGAGGTAACCATGGAAAACCTACAGCACGAGGAACAAGAGCAATAGTCATACTACAAGCAATGAACAGGAGAATCTGACACAATAGTCTTGGCAAGTAGCAAGAAATGAACCTGCCTTCTTTCACTAATAATCAGATATGGATATTCCTTCAATTGGCCTCCTTCTTCTGGCAACAGTCCAACATTTTCTCCTTTGATTATAAACCTCCTCCATCTTCTTCTCTTGCTTCTTTCTGTCTGTGAACACAGCTTCTTAACTGGCTACTAATCTCAAGTGATCTCTCTTATTGCTTAAGATAATTTTCCTTTGAAAGTTAAACCCTCATTGAACACTTCTGCTAGGAAGGTCACAAGGAACTGTAATTTGTTTAGCCAGTTACCACCACTGTCAAGTCATCAAGGCTCCTATTCTCCTTCCTGTTCACAGAGAGTAAAAGATGTCACCATATGAGCATAGCAAACTTTCTAAGTAACAAGAACAAAGACAAGAACTTTATTTTTATTTTTCCTGAGGGTATCTAGGCAGGATGACAGCAGCCAGAAAACCAACTATAAACTACCTCACAAATAACCTTGATTTAGAACTCTGATTTTCACCTTATCACCTTCAACTTGGCCTTTGTACTGTTCTGTTATTTTTCCCTTCCTTCTATCTGTCATTCTGCAATTATTAGCCCCATCACACTACTTCTCACTCTTTTAGCATCACCTTATTTTCTTACTCTAAACTACAGTAGACAAAATTTAATCTTTATGTCCTATCCCCTGGCTTCCAAATCCAGCCAATCCCTGTTCTGCATGGGAGACAGGCTACCTTCTCCTAACACAGACTGTTGAAATACTGACATTTAAGTAATAAATTTTCTACATCTGAATTTAATCTGAATTAATCTGATACAGACTCTGATTCCAGATGCCCACTGATTAAAAAAATATTCGGCAAGGGAGATTCCAAGCTAATAAAGTCTTTGTGTGGACAGCATCATCAGATATCCTCTTTATTGGCACTACAGTTATTTGTAGTAACCAAACATAAACAGCAATTTTCAAAAGCTGTCTTCAAACTGACAAAATGTAAAGCACTATCATCAAGGCTACCTTCTAAAAAGTTTTTTGTTTCTACTTCAAACATAGAGATCAGTGCAGATTTGTAGTAGAACACCACTATCCTGTTTCCAAAATATTCTCTTTCTCCTAATCTCACTGTCAAAACTGCAAATAAATACAAAAAGCAAATACAAAATCTTAACTGCCATCAGTTATGAAGCTCTTCATCCAAAACATCAAAAAATCAGAGTTGGAAGCTTAAAGCAATCCCTGACAAATAGCAGGTTGGTAATTTCCATTTCAGCTTTGAATATTTACATGCTTAAACCATTGTTCACCTCTTCACATTTGAGTGCAAATGAAGACCAGGTAGGAATAAATATTCACATGGAGCAAAGTTAATTCTGTGGTACTGCAGAAGTGTGGGAGAGGAGGAATTTTCCAGACTCGTTGTTGTAAAAGCCATTAGTGAGCAAAAGGACAAGGGAAAAGTAAGAGCAGAGTCAAAATTTTGAAAACAGTGAAGTTGTAAAATGACATGTAGCTCAATCAATGTGATTAATTTGCTTGACACTTTGCAGAAGCTTTCACCTTCACCTTCTAATTCTGGCAACTATTCTGCTGAATCTATCCCACAAATCTAAATAAGATGGGAATGACAAGTATGGCTTCATAAAGGTTCCTGCTTGCAATTTAGACAGTAAGGTCCTGCTCTCTGCTTATAATACCATCAAGCACAATTTGACAGGAAAATCTCTTCAAGAAGCCAAAGTTACCAAGTTGTGAACCTGTAAATCCTCTATTCTCATTCCTCAAAATTAGCTGACTTCAGTAAATTTTTGCCTTCAGTACCTAATTTGTACAGCAAAAAGCCCCTGGTTTTAGGTGGTACTTGAATTTACAGAGCTGGTTAAGTATGAAAAACATACCATGGATGAAGCCTCACAAACACCTCCTCCCCAACAGCTGTGCCACTTGCTCCCCATGCCTCTTGATTCTTGCAGGAAGCCCCGCTACTCATTTGTCCTCTTGCTCTGGGTCAGCTGGGAAGAAACCCCAGGGGAGGGAAATAGGGAGACAGGACAGATAAAATTTATATCCAAGAAAATACCTTTACTTTCTAAAACCATTAATGGTCCATGCTAGCAAGGGCAGAATTCAGAGACAGCATAATGGATTCCCATGCCAGTTCTGATATATTTCTGGGAAAAGGAAACCTGTTTCATGAGAAAACACAGATCTACACTTACTTTTCCCTGATTATGAAATACTTGCCATTTACAGGCTGCTAATACTATCAAAGAACAGAAGAAAAATCAAGTGTCAGGCTCCCAAAACAGAAATTAGACTGCCTTTATTTGTTCTCTAACCTATTTGCTACACATCTCATTTTCATGCTTTTTCATTTTCATAATAACTTCTCATTCATGATGTTAAAAAAAAAGGAAAAAAAAAGAAAAGCTTATTTCTCATACAATCTTTTAATTTCAATACTGAAGCCCTACATAGAAAAACAAAAGGCTATGAATTCTTAATAGATTAATGGAAAACAAAACAAAACAAAACAAACAAACAAAAAAAAAAAAACAACTAAGAATTAGTCTAATTTTTAGTATTTACTATATAATAGGCAAAAACCCTTCCACTAAGAAAAGGACACAAAAGAAAATGTGTTTGCTTTCCAGATTAGTTTTGTCTTCTTAGCATTTATCTTCAGAGCAACACAGGCGGGTTCATGCTAATGACACTTAAGATGTGGCCCTGAAGAAGCAGGACATTCAACAGGAGACAATAATAAAAACCCAACACATTTCCAGTCTCCCATTCCATCCTTTTCCAGGGAGATTCCCAATTTGCTTCAAAGTGAGACTTTTTGTCTCACTGCCTCAGCTGGAGGTAGATTAAAAAATTTATGTGCCCCTTGATCCTTAGAAATTGTCTTTTCAACTCTTCTTCTGCAGCAGTTGCACTGGAGAGACTTAAGATTTTTTTATAACTACAACACACAAACTTCTGGGAAGTCAGAAGATATTTAGCCTGAAGAATCAGCAGATGTCCTTAAAAAAATATATAATCAAGATAATCAAGATTCAGATTTAAATGTATTCCTATTTAATGCCTGATCTTTAACACAATGGCCTGCATTCAGTGATCTCCCTGAAAGATGTGATTATTTAAAGAGAAGAACCAATATAAATTGAAATTCAATGTAAAGTTGCAATATTGATAGCTATTAAACAAAAATAATTTTTTTTTCTTGATTTCACCTAAAACCATAGTATTTTCCACTGGTAAGCCCTAGAAATGCATTAAGAAGTACAGAGAGGTAACTAATTTAAACTGATATGATATGAACTAATAGTGGGACATAGTATTCACTGCTGACAGGAGGAATTCAAGAGACAACAGTATAATAACAATTATGCAAATAGTGGTATAAATATTTATTTAGTACTGCCAATAACAGGAGTACTAGTGATTTAAATATTTATTTAGTACTGCCAATAACAGGAGTACTTTTTCCCAGCTAAGGAAAATGGTGTCTGAAAGGCATGTGAACCAGTGAACCCAAAGCAACTGTAGTATTTATTACTATCAGTTACAATTGCAGTTGCACTTCTTCCTATTTGTAAAGAACCTACTGGTGATATGGGGTCTCCTCACAGTAAGATTTGTAGCAGCTGAACTCCAAACTACAGATTAGACTGTTTTGACTCTTAGGGTGACTTACTAAGAACCTGTAGAAGCTACATAGAGGATATATAGAAAATACATTGTAATGCCTTTGCCACTGATGACTGAAGACTCTCAAGGAAAAACTAATACTCTGCAGTCAGAACACTTGACTTGTCAAACAGATTTATTCAACTTTGTCCAAGACAGATGAAAATAATACAATACCAGAAGCATATCAAGTTATCATGGGAAAATGTATGTCAATATCTGGGAAAGAAAAGAAAGACAGAACCATCAAAATCCTAATGCCTGAGGCATTTGTGGACTAACAGAAGAACATCACCATAACAACTTCAGTTATTTGATAGGCATCCTTACCTGCAGAAGACAAACAATAAAGCAATCAAGTGGATATCCAGCAGGAAGAAGGTTAATTCAATGTTCTAAATAACAACAGTGTGTTTTTCTGCCAGCTGACTGGGAAGCAGCACAACCTTGCAGACTGAAGAATGGATTGGTGTGTCTTATGCTAAAACACCTCAATCTTCAATATTTCACAAGTCCCAAGTGCACCAAAAAGGGATTTGAAACTTCAAAAGTTATCCTTTCACAAATCACTAGTTTTCTACTGTGCATAATAAAGTCTATAATAAGCTCTATTTTAATCCTAGAATCCATAGACAATCTGTTTTCCTAGCAATGTTTCTTAGTCAGAGAAGAAATGAGCAGACATGCTGTATTGCTAGCTGCAGATCTGATAATAATTGAGTTCTGGGGCCTGTTCTCTACAGTTAAATATGTAGAAAATAACACTAGGAGGAAAGCATTAAGGCAAGATGATTCATGTTCCTGAAAAGTGTATTTCAATATAACTAAATATTTATCCCTTATCAGACTTAATTTCAGAAGTGACTCTTTTCCCTGTTTATAAGGTAGCATTAATATGGCTTTTTGAAAATTTTAAACCAAAAAATCTCTTTGACCAATTGGACAAAGTTTGGCCAGTATTCTCTCAAGAGTTTGGCTACAATGATTACCTTTATTACAAAAGTATTCCACTTCTTCACAGCTCAGATTTTCAGGCTCAAACTCTGCAGAAAAGCTTTCCTCCAATGGAAAGTCTTCTTTTGAGATAGTATCATTTTCCTCAGACAGGCACTCTTCTTCTTCATCCTCAGTGGCATCTTCAAGGGGCCCTTAAAAAAGAATCAGGGACACTGTGGCAAAACCATCTAACAGGACAATGTGAAATAAAACCTTAGTGAACTTTTAACTGGCATTCTTTAGCTAGTTTTTCCTTTCACAGCTGTGTTCAGCATTTATTAGAATTGGACAAATAACATTTTATGGAAATGGAAATTGAAAGTGACTTTTCCTGATGACTTCAAATCACAATATGCAAAGTGTTATTAATAATATGTACTAATATTACTCACACATGGGGGTTTTTCATTATTCATTGGGCTCTACTATTAAACTCAGACAGTTTTAACAGCTGAAATCAAAGCTGTATTTGTGAAACGACATAAACAGTGAAGAGCTTTCTCTTGTTTGTTAGTGATTGTTTTTGATGCTGAATTACAGTACTTAAAATGTTCTTTTACAGGCTTTGTTAATCAAATTAAAAGTACTGACAACAGAGAAATACTACAGAGGTTTTGACAGCACAAACTTCAGCTTATTCTGCTATTTTGCTTCAACTGGCCCCTGATGGTATCCATGATCATTCACACCAGACTCTTTAACAGATTCTCAGTCAATGGACAGGACTCAAGAGACTATTTATTCATTTCACAGAGGCCAAACAAATGTCCTGGTAAACTGCCAGCCCAGGGCTACAAAACATAAACTAATTACAGAAAGAGGGCATGAGTTTGAATTTGAAATGGTAGTCTGAGGTCTTTGACTTTTCTTCTATTTACCTAAAGATACTACTGCTACAGATCCTCTCAAAGAGACCACACCAGACAGATTATAACACATAACACCAAGGTTACCAATTAGAATATGCTCAAAAATTAAAATCTTTCTTATATACACACACTACAAAATCATTGGTTAATAGGAACTATTTGCTAAAGACATCTCTTGTGCAGGATGTAGAATTTCACCCTAGATTTAAATAGAGATTTGAAATAGCTGAACATATTTTAATTTAACAAAGATTTTATTAAATGTCAGTATGTTTCAAAATCCATCTTAAGACTGGATTTCAAAAGAGAGATTTCATTATACATGGTTGAGGCTTGAAAAAAATTACGTATTTCACTCTCCAATAAAAGCACAGCCTCATTTATAATTGACTGAGTATTTCTTCTTCAAAATGAAAGCGAGGGAGCTAATGAAAAAAAATGTGATTTGTATTTATATGATAGTTTTACGGTATTAAATACACTATTCCTATATAATCTATCATGCTGAGATAGAATACATAAATGATTCTGTTGTGTTCAATGAAAAGGAAGGAATAAATTCTTAAAGAAATCAAATATTGACTACACTCTAATTTTATGTAATTTATTATGAACCAGTGACTACCTACATTTATTAAAACAGCAAAATTCACTTTAGGCTAGGTTGTGTAATTCTTGCTTCAGAGGAATATGATGGTTACTTTTTATTGAAATTGATTGAGATTCCCAGCTGGGATTCCATAAATTAATATAGCTTACCATCTTTCACGGAAATATGACTCTCTGTGCCAGCTGAGGGTCTGACCAAATGAGCCCACTTTTGTAGACACACACTCGCCAACAGTAGCTGTCATTCAACAATACAGCTCCTAAAATAAGGGGCCATTATTATGGCTGAAGAAATAAAGATTCTCACTATCAAAGTATCCATTACTGTTAATTGCACCTTCCAGCCATGCTGGGAAAAAATCCAGCAAGTGCATATGCACAGGGAGTGAAGAGGCTGTGGCACTGTGCAGAGAGAGAACAAAGCATGAGCACACGCTGGAGCAGTGCACTGCAGCTGAACATGGGCACTCCAGGCACCCACGTGTGCCCAGGTTCATGAAATGAAAGCACAAGGGGTTCTGCAAAAGCTATCACAAATACTACTCAAATTTCATTTGATTATTAATATGTGACAGTGTCGGTACAGCCATTTACTGGGGTGTACTCCTAGTAGCGCCTGGATAAATAAACTAGGAAAAAAATATGCTATTTTAGGGAAATGAACATTTTTGCCTCATTTAAAAATGTATTAATACCATATTTTGCTTCATTTAAAGTGCAGCTATAAGCCTAATAAATATTCCAAGTATTTTAAATCTGAGGAAAAAAATTTAACTTCAGCCAACATTTCCAGTGGAAGTCAATTTCCTGCTGAATGACTAGCTCTTTGTTATTGACTTTTACAATGTGTCTTACAAAACACAGCAAAAGCAATTTACCTGCAAGTAATGCAATTGGCATGTATACACGACATTTAGGTCTGTTTCTAGATGTTAAACCAGTTTATTTGATCAGGTCACCAATACGTAATCAGCAAGCTAATCATCACTGTATGTTAATTAGGAAAAGAACAGAAATGCAGTTGCTATGCTTTCATTTGCAGCAGTCATGGAAACACACTTTGTAATTTCCACTGACACTCCTTCCAAGAAAGGAGAAGAAATACAATGTACACACCAGCTCCACAGTGCTGGTTCACATCCCTGTCATTTTGTGGGGCAGGACTTTATTTTTTAAATCGATCTTAGACTAAAAAAAAATACTGACTAATGCTACTAGAGATATATTCTATGTACAAACAGGTATGAAACATTTCCTAAAGTTACATGTCCAAGCATTTGCAAACATAAATGTACAGGATGTCACATCCCAAGGGGATCAGAGGTGTGCTGCATCTACACCAGGCTTTGCCCTGCACGTGCAGCCCGTGTACAAAACCCAGCAAAGTTCATCCAGGAGCATGGGGACACACATCAGAGCTTTACCTAACAGGGACTGGCACCAGAGCCTGCACCCCAAACACCAGCAGTGACAATTGCTGAAGTTGGAGGATCAACGCATAAATATTTTTCTAGGTTTCAGGCAACTGCTGCCTTGTCTAATTCACCCATCTACAACCTGATCATTGGGACAAATCCTGTCTTATGCACATTGGGCTGTCTTTCATTATTTAAATGTCAAAATACATTCAGTCATGTCTTGCCCAGAGCTGGTATAGTGTAACTCATAATTAACTAAAGAGTAAGGCATTGTACAACATGAATAAGATCCCAAGAATAAGACAAAAACTACATATTTTTCAGTTTCAAAACTGAGTTTCAAAATCAATGATGTCTGCAGACATTTTTAATTATTAGTCAAACATACAGTGGATTAAAGAAGACACTAAAATACAAAGCCATTGCAAGGAGCCATTTACAGAGTAAACTCTCTATTCTTGACTACTTTATCTAATTACTTACACATAAACAGACCAATAAAAACACATTTTCAGAATCTCACAATAAAGACTATATGGAACAAAATATTCTTGACAAATGTAAAAACATTAACTATGCAGGCTTATGTTTGCCTGATTTGGTCATGTGCCAGCAAAAACCTCTAGCTAGAAAGAAATTACAGAAAATTACATCAGCTAGAGAACTAAGAATTTATCTGTTTTGAAGACTTACAGGTAGGTTATTAGCATTGACTAACGCCTCTATCTAGGTAACAACCTGTACAAAAGCTAATGCAACTTCTTACCTGATTTAAAATAATTAAATGTGTTTTAAAACAATAGAGTTTCTTCCAACTGTTTTCTGTGATAGTGCTTTTTTCTCCCTATTGTTATTATGTTCACATATTACCTTCAACAGTCCAAACATAGGTTAGTCAATTACTTTAGTACCATGCTTTACCTTCTGCATTTCTTATAAATTGTTGATTTAATTTAATAGTATTACCCCCGTTATTTAAACTAATCATGTTATTAAGTACTTGTGGCACAACATGAATTACTTCTACTTTTATTTCAACTGGGCCAGGGTTGAGGTCCCATCCTGTTCTGCTGAAAAATCCTTTTCAATAACTGCTGATTAAGTGTGGCTTTAAAGCCAGTAGCCATAATGACAGAGCAATGAAATCCAAAAATTGCTACTACAGAAATTCATCTGAGTGTCATTGTGATCTGACAACAAACAGCTCTGAGATATGATTAGACTCTTTAATAATTAAAGCAGTAAAATTTCAAACTTAAGCAGTTTAAGAATTTAGATGAATAGTTAATTCCAGAGATAGTCTAGATGTTTGTCTTCTCATTTCAGCAATTCTATTCCTATTAGCAGTTTGTAAAAAATGTGATGCAATATAAGGAAAGGTCATTCTGAAATGCTTCAGATGAGCTAGATAATGACGAATACATAAGAATTCCCAATCACAATAGGTAAAACCTTAATTTCTAATCTTAAATTTGAGGCAAATTAAGTCTCTATTATTCTGTATTTTGCATGAAGCCCTAAAGAAAACTTTCTCTTTTATAAGATGAGCAAATAATCATTGGTGTATAAAACAGAGTATTTAGAGGAGTTTAATATTTTACTTACTCACTCGGTACTTACTCCAATTCATAAATATTTATAGATATGAACACAAATCTCAACTCCTCTTGCAAACAGCAGAGACAAACGACACAGCAGAAAACAGTGCAACTAGTGACAGCAACTAAATAGTCAATGTGGTAGCAATCTGTATGGCTTAGTGGACACAGTAGTCTACTTTGAGAAACCACCACTTATAATTTGATACAAATAACAGTATCCACTAGGAGAGGCTGAGGAGTGAGCTGCATGTGCCTTCATGGAGAAAATTACTTCTGATTGAGGCCACTTGCCAGCACAGTGTGGGGAAATCTGAGCTGTGCTCCCTAATTTGTACCAGATTTACAGGCACTCAAGGACATATTTTTTAGCACTATTATCAAATGTTAAATAAATATTCCTAAAATATCATATACTTTAATGTAAATGCAAACACATAGATGCAAGCACACACACACACAGCCAGCTAAGTGGCAATCCCAACACGGTAACAGATGCTACCTCAGCACTTAAAAGGACAGACCACATTAAATAAAACAAAACCAGCACTGCAATAATTTTAATAATACATAAGAGTGTGAGAATGAACTATCAGAAAAGGATTTACATTCACTTAACAAAAGACACTTTTGCTACAATAAACACTCCTCTTAACACAAATTTGAGCATCGAACCCTTTGAGCACATTAGTCCTGATACATCAATGCCTGACTCCAGTTTTATGGTACTATAACTGTAATGAAATAATTGAAATTCAATAACATTAACCTGGATAAGTTCTGTAATAATTTCTCATAGTCAAATTCATCAGACTTTGCACTAATGAAACCACTTAAATGCACACTCAAATTAAACACGTGCTTAATATGCTTTCTTGTCCAGTGTTTTGCACTTAAAATGCATGTATACTATAGTAGAAAAGTATCATTGAAATAATTATCTCATGAAAATGTGAAGTGGTTAGCTTCCTTCTCACCTACCAATATTCTCCTACATTCCCACTGCAGCAACATAAATCAGTTCTCTTAACAAATTAAGAATGCCTCAGAAAGCCTACAATACTTGACAGTGAGTGGCTGGGGAGAGGTTAATGAGTATAATTATTAGTAGCAGCATTAAATAGTAACAACTTCAATAAATCAGAAGCCTGAAATTCACTGGATCAACATCAGACATTCCCCATGTTCTGTGGGATCCATTCAGTACTTCCTAGGAAAACATGCTGCCACATACAGATTATCCTTGGCTTATGGTAAGACCCACGTATGTGATGCTCTCTGATTACAGAGGGAAAAGCTTCAGAAAAATCAATCCATTTATCTCCTGTTTCAACATGAACATTCCTTCAAAGCAGAACCGATTACTTAAGACAAGCACCAGGCAAACACTTCCCATTAATTTACATTGTAGAGAATTTTTTTCTAAAAATTCAGTCAGGAATACTAAAAATACAAGAGAGGGTTCAATTTATTTCATTTAAAGTATGGCAATGGGAGTGAAGACACCATATGATAATTCACAGTTCTCTTCCTCTTGGGAAGTTTCCCATACAGGACTTGCAGACTTCTCTGTCCTTTTTGGCCCATTGAGTTTATTAGTTATTTATCTTAACTAAAATATTTCTGGCATTCCTATTCCATTTTGCACTATATTTAAGAGATGCAGTGCTGCCTGTGCACATTGATCCTCCCCAGATTGTTTAGCAAATTGGCTGAACTTCAGAACTTTTGTCCAGATTGGAAGATTTCTCCAATTTGTAAGCAATTCCTTACATCTTCATTGGGGCACCCAAGCAGAATGAAACATTTCTCACTTTCAAACTGGGAGAAACTATATGACCATGATTCAGTGACAAACTTAACAGAGGGAAAGGGAAAGGAAAAGAAACAATTTTTGGACACCAGAAATCTACACCAACCTGATGCAATTGAACTTAACAGCTAGAAAAAGGTATAAAAGTATATTTCTGTAGGAAAAAAAAGTTATTTTTAAACATGTAAGTTCTTCCTGCAGCCACTCACTTTTAACATAAGTTGCATCAGGGGATCTGGTAGGAAGGAAACATTTTTATTAATTTTCCCCTTATCTGTAAGAAGAATGCTGATTTTTTTTTTTTTTCATTTACGTTCCTTGCCTGCAGGTAGCAGACCAAGAAAATCATATAGCAGAATTTTTTCCTTTTGATTAATTTCTTTCCATGTGTTATGTTATTTCTTATATATAATTGATTTCAGGTTTTGCTTGTAGCTGTACATCTTTTTATATCTGTACCTGCTGCCTTCCTTCAATCAAGAAAGTTGAAGGAAATTACCTGAATTTTGTTAAGTTTATTAAAAAAGGAGCTCTGTGAATATTTAAATTGAGTTTTGAAATGGTAATACAAGAAAGATATTAGAGAATTTTAATAGTAGGTTCAATTTGACCCACAGACTATTGTAGAAAGGGTCAAATTTTATTCAAATTATTTCTTTACAAAAAAAAAAATGAACCCTTTGATTTTATTAAAGTAGATTAATATTCTTCACTGCTAGGTCTTTTGGCACTTCGGTGCATGACAGCATTAACTGTGCTTGTATATGAACTTTTCAAAGACCTTTAAATGTTCCAGTAATTTGGAACTTCACTTTCATTTATCCTCTTGTCTTCTTTTCTCCTACCATTATCCAAGAGGCCACCACAAAATTGACAGTGCCCATGGTCAGTTTGCTCTTAGTGCCAAGGCCAGAATATTTCCAATCAATAAAAGTGAAATGATGAAAAAGGAACCATTGAAAATATGCTTAGGGAGACATTAATTCCAAAAACTAGCGTGCAAGTGGGCACAGAACATGAACTGTGAGACCTTTGCAGTTAAATATCAGACCTCAGCTCTCAAGCAGCAGCTCATGCCAAAATACATGTCTTAATTCTACCTGCACTTGTAACAGCTGCACAGCAGATGCTCCACAGCAGATGCTGCTCTGTGTATTTCTGCTGATACAGGAGGAGAAAGAGAAGAACAAAGACCAAGAGGAGTATTGTGACTCAGCACCCTAAAAAATCACAGCAGCAAGACAGAACCACCAAGTACCAGAGTGCATGAATTTCTAATTTTCCTGAAGAGAGTTTTTAACTAAAGCCTACAAAGCAAACAGCAAGTTGGACATAAAGCTCTCAGAGATGCATTTGTGATCCTTTTAGATAACTTTTCATGCTAGGAATAATTTTACAGTGGTGGTTTATCAGTAGTTTTCTTAAATTTAACAGAGTAAACAAGGAAGATTTCTTGCTTCCTTACACAGAAATATTACCCCTGAAGCATTTTTCCCTGAATTATGATATATTTTGTCCTTTTTAAACCCATCATTTATTTCTGTATGATTCCTATCTGCTAAATTTTACAAAACAAATTTTGAAACTAATGGTAATCTGATTCAAAATACTGGCAATATCATTTTCCCCACGATACACAGCTCCTTTTGATGAAAATATTTTCCAGTTCTAGTGTATTGTTTTCACTAGATAAGTATGATGTTCATATTTAAACTCACAGGCTTAAAAAAAATAGAAGAAAAATGCACCACTTGTGTAAAGAAGATGGCTTGTTAATTCTGTGCCCTTCCCTGAAATTAAATGTAAAAGGAAAAAGGGTATGTCTTTTTTTCTTAACATGTTCATATTGTTTTTTACAGGTAAAGTTTTTTAAGAATTGATATTCATCTTTCTAATAAAATAAAAATCCCTCATCTTGCATCTTACAACAAAGTAGATAAAAATTAAAGGTGCAATTTTAGAAACAATACCCAGACTCTCTTTTCAGTTTGTTGTACTACTGTAGGGTTTTTTAAAACTCAACCTAAGAGAACAGGGAATAAACACATCTACACCAACACCTGTCATACAATGTCTATGGTTTGCTGCTCTAAACAGTCCAGGGAAATCCTCCGAGGATTCAGGATCCAGAAACTTTTAGTGAATCCATTTCTCCAGTCATAGCAAACTGTGACACTGGTAAGTAAGAGGACTTTCTTTCCATGTCCAAATCTCAGAATTTCAGCCACGCAGGGAACACACTGCTCATTACTCAGGACACCTCTCCCTACAGCCCATCTCCTTCACCACATACTGCTGCAGCAAAGCACTTCCCAGCATCAGACCCCAAACAGGATGAATTTTCTCTTACACACAGCCAAGTGGTATTTGGAGCTGAAAGCTTTTCAGAGCCATGAAGGCAGCAAAAGTTCACTCTTCTTCCAACTCCAGTGCTGCCCTTACCCCAAACACAGGACCTCACTGGCAATCACACATGTAGTGAGTGACACATACTGGTATTTGCTAATCACTGTTCTCACTCACCTGCTGGAGAGAAAAATGTGATGCAAGTAGGAGCACTTTGAAGCCACTAATGATGCTGCTGCAGTGTATTTAATGGCCAGCATGTTAGCTACATGAAAGAGGAACCTCACATCAAGTACATTAAGGGATCAGAGGAATACATACTCATTACCCGCTGTAATTTTACATCCCCAGTTTCAAGACAAAATACTCACATTTTTCTCATCCAGCAAAGACACACTATACTGCTATAGAAAATAAGGGGGTCTTTTTTCTTCTGTTTATTTAATATTTTCTAAGTTTTTATGTAGCTGCAGATTATTCCTGTTCATCTTTTGTTTCTAGCTGCATTTCCTAAGATGGAAACGGGTCTCTCATCTCTGTACATCATCATGCAATTAAATCAAAAAAGCAGAAAAAAGTAATTTGGACTTTTTTAGGTCCAGAAATCAGTAGTGAACCCATGACCTCTCTCTCCAGTTACTATTTCTCTACAAACTACTATTGCTTTTTTCAACCGTGTCTTTTGCTTATACAAATGAAACAGAGAATCCTGCAGAAAAAGAAGCCCCTGAAGACAGCCCACATTCAATCTCTATTAACATGACCAAAGTTTTGTATGTATAATTCTGTGCCAATCTGGGTTAGACATCAATAAAAAGGCAACACACCTGAAGTGATTCATAACACAACAACACAGTTAAGGCAAAAATAAACACAGTGGGTGATATATGAGATATACATGAAAAAACCCATCATGCTTAAAGTGACTGCCAGTTCTAAAGTATCAGGAAAGAGAAGCTGAGAAGTTAGGAGTTAACTAAACCACAAATGTTATGATCTTTGTCTCACAGACATGTACTAGAATGCATGGTAATTTAGCTTACAGAGGTTCTTTTAATTTGACAATAATACGACTTGCTAAAGCAGGTTCACCTGCTCGGGGTTGTGCCCTAGTGGGTTTTGAATATCTATAGAGAAGGGTTCTTCACAATCTCCCTGTAAGTCTGTTTCAGGGCTCAGTCATCCACAAAGCTGCTTTTCTTCACATTTAGATGAAACTTCCTGGGTTTCAGTTTGTGCCCTTTGCTGCTTTTATCCTGTCACTGGGAACCACTGAGCAGTAAGGGTAAGGCCCCATCCTCTCAACACCCACCCTTAAGAAACTTGCATGTTTTGGAAAGATTCCCCTCTCCCTCTCAGTCTTCTCCAGAGTTACAGGCCCAGCTCACCCTGCCTGTCCCCATAAATGAGGTGCTCCAGCCCCCTCAGCATCTCCACAGCTCTCCTAATGGACTCTCTCTCCTTGTTCCTTTCCTTTCCTGAGTGGTGAGCCCAGGATTGACACAGCACTCCAGATGTGCCTCTCTAGGGCTGAGCAGAGGGCAGCATCACCTCCCCACCCTGCTGGCAATGCTTTCCTGATGCACCCCAGGAACATTGGCCTCTTGGCCACAAGAACACACTGCTGGCTCAGGGACACCTTGTTCTCCACTGGGGCTCCCAGTGCTTTTCCCACTGAGCTCCTTCCAGCAGCCTGCCTGGTGCAGGGGGTCATTCCTCCCCAGGGGCAGGACCCTGCTCCTGTCCTTGTTGGACTGCATTAGGTGTCTCTCCACCCAACTCCAGCCTGCCCAAGTCTCACTGAATGGCAGCACAGACTTCAGATTTATCAGCCACCCCTCCCAGTTTTGTACTGTCAGCAAACTTGCTGAGGGTACACTTGGATTCTTAGCACCTTGAATTTTAAACACCTACGGAGGATTTGCTGTTTTTAATCCCATCATGGGAGCTTATTGATATGCAGAACAAAACTGAAGGGTTTCAAATTAGAACTAAATCCTTAGATCAGATTGCAAGATAATTCAGATTGTAAATTAAAATAAGAGCATATTACAACAAAAAACAATCTGAAAAAAAAATCAAGTAGACTAAAATTATTCTATTCGTATTTATTTATTCCATGTTGTATTTAGCCACAACAAACCAAAAACTGGGCACTAGCAAAGAGCCTCCCATGTACAACAATCCCAACCTGAGGACCCACAGCAAAAAAAATATTAATGCATAATTATTTTTCTGTGTATATTCAGACCTTATTTTTTTCCACTAAGCAGTCATTTATGACTAGTTATAATAACACTTCGTATAATTTACTATAATGTGTCATAAGGGTGAAATTTTAAGGGTGCATTTTGTGATTTTTTTAAAGATTCTTCAAATTACAGTACTACAGCATTTATTCTGTTAACTAAAATATAACAGACTATTAATCTTTACCATCATATACATCCTACAAACACCATGAAAAAACCTTGACTTTTATTATCACATCTCAGGAATATGTAATTTAATGATACTGTAGTCTAGGTCACATACAGAGTGGGATTTATTGAATGACAAAATTTATAGGTCATTTATTTATCTTTATACATTCATGTATATAAACCCCAAAATACAAACAAGCAAGCTAAATATTTTTAAATGAATTAGAACTGCATGTCATAAAGAACTTGAGTTCTTTAATATCCTTGCTCACTTTTCTTCTACTTTAATTTGATTCCTCACTGGTAGGAATCGTAAGGTTGCACAAAATATATTGTATGTCCCCTAGAGTTGGCATAACCTGCTGGTTTTCTGAGTTAATCACTAATTAATAATTTGAAAACAGAAAGTCATTATGTCATTTCCAGACAATGAGCTTTTAAATGGTGCATGTTATGTCCTAGCCTTTTCAGTAGGAAAAAGTTTTTTCCTCTGGAAACCAGATGGCTGGTAAGTGTTATTATGAGACTATGCAAATCTCAAAGCAATAAGCATGAAATCAAAACAAGAATTCATTCTTCTCTCCTCTTATCATGATTGTTGTTTTGCTGAACCAACTTATGGAATAATACAATTGGATGCTTTGGCAATGAAGAGTTGATAACCCATCTCCTCTTTCTTTTTTTCATAGCAAATAGTTCTGAAAACATTTTTTTGCCTATAAATTTATCCTTCCTAATATCTTGTTCTCCATGCCAAACTCAGATGAGGTAATCTTATTCCAGGCTAAATCTTCTCAGTAAACTTATTCACTTGAGAAGTTTACTGGCTTTACTACTAATATAATTTGATTATCAAAATATCCTTGACTGCCTTATGTTTTGGATTAGCCAATTTTTTCCTGTTAGGAATGAAATCCAGAAGAGTTCTATTTTATTTTCTATCACTTAAAGAGGCAAACACCTGCATATTCATTGAAGTGCCAGCTCCACTCTACAACTAAAACTCTACAATTCAAAGATTTTCAATGCTCAGCTAATACAGCTGCATCTCTTTGCAGCATTCTTTTCTAAAAAATTTGCAGAATACTCTGAAAAAATCTTAAATTTCTAAGGTTGACCAAAAAGAAAACTAAGAAACTAAGAATATGAAATATTGATTTCCAAAGTAAATTGGCTTCTAAATATTTAGAAATACCTTAAGTGATGAAACACACACTTATAAAAATTTCCCATGGGTCCAAATACTTTGAAAAGTGGTAAAGGAAGACACTGTTAAAAAAAAATAAAAAATGGTTGGAACATTATTCTGTATGTCTTAGCCCTATTTTTCATTCTTGTTTTTTATTTATTAATCCTTGATATATTCGCTGCTAATAAATTTTAGTCTAAATTCCATCATTTTGTATTTTAAATCCTTACACATGGCATAACTTACGAAAACATTTCAGTATTCTTACAACATATGTTTCCTGTCTGTATTAACATGTTAAAACATTTCTAGCTACTGTAAGGTTGTGTCATTTTATGATGCAAAAAAGTGACAATTATGTAAAATTGTTATTGGTTTATCATGAAATAATGTCAAAATATGACTAAAGAACTAAGCCACAAAATAAACTGAAACTCTTTTCCCCAAAAGACTTCTAGACAAATGTAGTTCCCCTTAATGAAAAACAAAATCATGTTTTTCAGAGTACTCTCCAGTAAATAATTGCCCTTTTAAAAATCTCTTGCCATAGTTACTAGCACATCTCTTGATCTGAGTGAC
Organism: Oenanthe melanoleuca; assembly: GCF_029582105.1. NCBI lineage: Eukaryota > Metazoa > Chordata > Aves > Passeriformes > Muscicapidae > Oenanthe > Oenanthe melanoleuca. The sequence continues at coordinate 19,196,183 of NC_079335.1, forward strand.
CCTGTGTGAACAGAGCGTTGGACAAGAGGACTTCCAGAGGTCTCTTCCAACCTCAAGCATTCTGTGATTCAGTGTTAATATCAGGAAATGCTGCACATCTTCTTGTACCATCTTACCAGGATCTAAAACCAGCAGAGCTCCCTGGAGTACTCTGGTACATTCCAGGCTTCCAACCCCTGCATCAAATAGACTTAAAGGAAACAAACATAAGAATATCCTTGAATTCCTCCAAAATTATCAAAACTATCACAAGCACTCTAGTGAGTTTTCAATTAGATGAAACCATTTGTAACACTGAGGGCACAGCTACAAGGACCCACCAACATAATCAGCACTTCTGCATCTGGGTCCTGCAGGATTTGACTGTATAACAGACAAGCTCTGCACTCCATCTTCCCCTTGGCTTTATACCATAACTGCATTTCTCCTGTCTGCTGCTGTTCTACCCTAAGCTTGGCACAAATTGCACTACACTCTTCCCATTCCTCATATGTGCAGAAGCACTTGGTGCAGTATGCTTAGCAATCACACAAAATCCAATGCAGTGTTTTGTTTCATGTTGCACACGGTATTCACAGAAGAATAATGCTTAGTTAACTAAATTTGGTACCACTTTACTTGGCCTGTAGGAAAGCCAAATACCACTTCTGCCCTGGAAACACAGAACTGATCCTCTGATATTATCATTCTTTGCCTGTTCCAGTTTTAAAGACCAAGGTGCTGCTTTTACACATCTTCCTCAGAAAAACTGCTCCTTAATGGAAAAGAAGTCACTTAGAGCATTTTACTTAATGCTCATAAAAAATTTTTCAGTTTCAATTTATCCCTCTTCATTATAACTCAAGTTCTAAAGATATGTTTTTTCAGATGTTTATACCTTCAAATGTTAACAGCCTTTTGTCATGACCCTTTAAATTATCACCTTACTAAAAGGCAAGTGTTCTTACAATTTAATCTTCCTCACACACTACAGTCTAAGAGTTACTCAGATATCTCACTGCTTGATCCTCTGAGCACCCTTCTCTGTTCTTCCTTACATCTTCCAGTACTAAGGTGAGCAGAACTGAATACAGCATGAATTTGGCATATAGTTTCTGCTTCGTAGGGACCAAAAAGGCAAATGGCAGCAAATATTACATGGGACTGTCACACCTTAGAGAGCTCTGAAACAAGAGCAGGAATCCATAACATTTTGGAATACAAGTACCCAGGAGTAAGGTAGGGGTTAAGGTGGATGTTACTCATTACAGACAGACAGACAACCAACCCAAGCTGTACTATTAAAGAGTGTTGATTTCAAGAATTATAAGAGGTTTGAAATCAAAGTGTAAGATATAATAGCAATATTGCTAAAAATGGTTAACCATAGTTAATAATGCAGATGGAAACACCAAAAAGCAGCTCACTGCACTGCTTGTCACAGGCTGCACAACATTGTCATGCCATATGGTAACAAAAACTGTTTCAAAAATAATTAGATTTACGAGATGGACATGTTTACAGAAGAGACATTACTAAAACATCTATAGCCTGCAATAACACGAAATGTCACCATGTATTACCTTATATTGCTACTCCTGTGGATGAAGATTGGGAAAAAAAGAATTGTGATGAACTCTTCCCAGTTCATGATGGAGAATTCAAAAATATTTAAAGCAGCATAAGAGTATAAGACCATGGAATGGCAGGCTAAAGCAGACATTAATATTTACTGGCTAATAATTTTCTTCTACACTTTGTTTTCCTTTTCCTCCTCTCCTCTGCTATCATTGCCACTCAACTGCTAGCAAACACAGTGGTTCACTATACCTTAATTTAGAGCATTTTACAGCCAATTCACATATTATGACTATCAATAATATTAGATTATTATGTCAATAGTACTGGAGAAACTATTGTTATCATGCCACTGCCAACATGCAACTGCTATTTATTTAGCACAGGGCTGCTGGATATGTTTTTTCTTGTTATGCATGCTTTTGAGGGTTTTCTTGATGTCCCAGCAAAAGAAACACTCAGAACAGCATTTTTTTCTCATCATCAATATCCAGGCTTGAAATATCCTTAAGGGTTATTCTGTTGCCAGTTAATGTCCTCAGATGTCCTTCCAGTTTTCTCTGGCAAGCAATATCAAATTTCAGGGAGTTGCACACAATGCAAACCAAAGTATTTGTGCCTTCACCAAAACAGGTAATACCAGATGAAGGGAATGGCTTTGGTTTTTAACTTAGAAAAGAAAGCAACAGGGTGAGAGGGAAAGTTTGTGATGAGAAATTTGAAGCAGTCTTCAAAAAAATAAGCACACTTTCTTCCCTGTTGCCAGACTCTCTCATGGTGTTCTCGTGTCCTTTGCAGACGTCCTCATGACATTCACAAGCCATTGTTCCTAGAACCAAATTTTCAAATCTCATACTTCATAGGGCACAGCCTTCCAAGTATAAGATACAAACACAAATATGCCAAATTTGGTTTAAGCCTCAGAATCACATATACAATAAGGCAGGAGAGCCTAATGCTGCTTGACACTGAAAGGAGCATTTTGGTCTAGACCAGTAGGGCTGATTTATCATCATACATATGCAAGACTGCCAAGCAAAGATCATTTTCTAGAATCAAATACATAGAAAACTATTTCAGAGCATGGCACACACTGTATACAACTAAGCTATGCTGTGTTGTAGATCCATTAGTTAATAATTTTTATTAAGTTAATTTATATTTTTTAGTAAACTTGTCTTTTAATTCTATTGTTGGTTACTTCTTTGCTCTGGCTATTACAGGTGTACTCTAGAGGACTCAAAACTTTGATATTTGTCTTTAAAATCATAGATAACATATTCCTGATGGACAAAAATCACATGTAACACCAGCAAATTTTTATGAATAACTTAATCACGAGTTATATTAAAGGTAAAATGAAATGAATGATACTAGTAGAACAAAAAAGGTTAACTTCAGATATATTTTGAGAAAAATCCCTCTCCCTCCTCCCCCAAAATAATTAAAGTCTTTTAATCTTCAAAGGTGGATAAACTGAACCAGTTTACCTTACAGCATCATTTGGGCATCAAACTACATAATAAGACTTTTCCCAGCCAAATTTCCAGCTCTATCCCATGCACCACTGCAAGTGCTTTTCTTTTAGTGTGCACATACTATATGATGGCAGATGTTATGAAAAGGAATTCTTATTTGACATTTCACAGGGAAAAAGTTTTTCAAAGTTATGAAACCTATCCAGTAAAAATTAGGCCAATTAAGACTAAAAATTTTATTTGAAAATTAAAATTTTATATAAAAAAATTAGCTCTCTACCTGACAACACCAATAGTTTATTTATTTTTTTCTGTTTAAGACAACAAAATCTATAATCTGTTTAATTAAGTTTTCTTCTAACCTCTGAATCACAAAATCTTCTAATGCAAACAAGTATCTTAGAATGCTACAAGGAATATTCCTGTATCCAGTGTGATTTCATTGGTGATCAAGAACAAGAAGACAAGAAAAGGAAAACAAACTATAATCTGTGATTTGAGGGAACATCAGGTATTCAATAAGTCCCTTTTCTTTGAAGGGACTGCTTCAAATTACCTACCTTACTAAATATATCCTCTATTTTCCAAACAAGCTGTTTAAGAATCTCATATCAGCTTGTAGCTTCTAGCAGCCTCAATTTTGTTCAGCCCTACCAAAACCACTGCTGAAGAGGACATTGCTCTGAACAAATGCAAACCATCCCTGTTAATTCTGTTGGAAGTACATTCACCACATCCCTTGACAATCCAAACTGTGCAAGAAGTTGAAAGGAAAACAGCTCTACAATTTAAATACTGCACCTATGGTGTCTTCTGTTTCCACAGAAATCTGACTTTTGGTACAGTATTAGCTGTAGTCTTGAGGTGGGTTGTTTTTTAAGAACAGAATAATAATGCCTACTCTATCGAAAAAAACATAAATTTAATGACAGAGACCTAGGTATTTAATTCCTATGTGCTTTCCTACTGTAATTAATAATATTAAGCAAAAAATTTAAGATATAAGACATCTAACCCGAATCAAATTAATGTTCAAATAACTGATCAAGTATCAATCTGTTCTAACTCACAAATAATAAAAAATGCAATTTGCACAATATCCTCTTACAATCTGACTTCCCTGACTGGGCTTTTCACAGGGAACTTTAATCTTTAATGCTTCATCTACAGGAGCAATAAAATAATTATCAAAAGATATTCACAGGATTGAAAGTCAGAACTTCCTCAGGACCCAAGAGGAAATGTTATAATTCAGTTCTACAATAAGGTTTTACTGCTACCTACACAGGACTGGTATATTAGTATTAACATTAATGAACCCATATGTGTATTTTTTACATACACAAGCATGCAATTACCACTGTTTGAACAGATTTTGGCTTATTTTATTTTGCTACAACATAAATCTTTAACCAGATATTATAGTTTAAAGCACAGCAGGCTGTTCATCTCTTGGAAACATCCATACAAAATTCTGCCTATGGAACTGTGTTGGTCAATACACAGTAATTTAATACAAGTTTTGCAACATCTTCAGCCAAAAAAAGTGCAGCTTATAATTCCAGGCTGAAGCATCTATGCTTTGAGCCAAGCTTCTATCCTTCTAGACTCTATTTCAAAGGATAGGTCTCACTTCTGGAAATCTAACATGGCAGAGGTAACCAGTGACACTGAGGTTTCACCTTTAAATAACATTTTTCTTGGCTTGTGTTACTATGTGATGCTCTGCAGCTGCAGTGATTCAGCCACTTATACCTGGTTCCATTACATGAAAACTTTATATAAAAATTTTATATAAAATTTTCCATTTAAATTCCATTTAATTCTAATTGCTAAAAATACTCAGTATTTGTTTTCAATCAGTTGCTTACAAAGGAGTACTGAAGCAGCCTATTTTCCACTTGCAGTCACATAAGATTTTTTTCAGGACTATAAAAGTTTAAAGAAAAGCAAAGGAAAGGAAGTAAGTTCTTACATACATTGGTGGTCAATTCTGCTCTATCTTTCACTTACTGTATATTGCCCTGTGTTTTAGGAGAAATCTTCTGGACACAGGACACCTACTGGGATTTCTAAATCATGGAAATATTTGTTTGCTCAAACACTTTGGTTATAATTCACCTTCCTTTGAACAGCAAGTCTTTCCTTCAATAAGCTCACTAGACCTGGATAGAGGAATACAGCTTCTTACACCTCTGAAAAATCAGTTCTAACTTACTATCAGTCCTAAACAACCTTACAGACTAAAGCAGAATTCTTGGTACAGTTAATAAGTATGATTGATCCAAAGCTCATAGGATTTAATAAGGTCTGGAGAGACACAGAAAGCCAGTGTTCTCAGAGCTACTCTCACACAGAACAGGAGCTGTGGCTGTGCTCTTTGGATTGCAGCAACTCTATCTGTTTATCTTTAAGCACAAGATGGATGTACAATTTGATGACAAGACATTAGGAAGCATCATGAAGACATTACTACCAAGTGTGCTCCAGTGGGTACAACATATGCTACTGAGATACCAGAAATATGATATAAGGATAAGATATTGCCCAGGGAAATCATTTACTGAAGGCAGATAAACAAAGCATGAAGTGTAAAACCCAATATAACACAGTTGCTGTTGTAGAATAGCAGAAAATCTACTAATATAAAAACAATGCCTCAGTTTCACTGATCTTTATATCAAGAATGTACCAAAAAAGGCTATGTTATCGAAAGGTAAATGATTCCAGCTTCTTGTGTGACCAAATTTTAGCCATAATTGGAACAGTAATGGGACCCAAAGAAATCTAGCAAAAACAGTTCTTTCCTCCTAATTTGATTCAGGGCAGCTTTGTTCAGCTAAGTCACTAATCTCAGCCAGGTCCTCCAAGGAGTAAAGGCACAGTGTGTGGCTCCTGCCCCAGGCTTTGTGACACCTCCATGGAGCTCAGGAGTAGTTCTGCAGTACTCACCAAGTAATCTGTCTTTCTTCAAACTCAGTGTGAGAGTAATTCATCATTCTCTGAAGAAACACAAGTCTCCCGCAGACTAGTAGGAAGATATGGCCCAAAATATTTCACACAGGGACTCAGAGTAACCTGCTAAGGCAGATACCTACATTTCTGAAACTCTAAAACCTGTACTTGGCATCTACAGTGCTTCAGTTCTTAAAAGCAACCATCTACTGATAATATTTGTACCACATTGTAAATGCTGAAAATTATTTTAAACAAGATGAAAAAGAAAGAGCTGCCAATCTGTCAAAAACTTGGCAGGCACATAACACTGAATGAGAGAAGGCTTCGTAGAAGGAACACATCTGGAGTGATATCTGTGCTTGCAAGCTCCCTGTAAACAACTCTTTTACTAAGTGATGGTTTTGCTTCAGAAATTGAATCCTTACCAATCCCACAGCCACACAGCAACTTTGATCAATTAATGCTTTTAAGCACTTTGACATTGGATATTACAGAAATGCAAAGACCTATTATTACTTTCCACTTTGTGCTAGAAAATATCACCTAGTAGGAACAGGGTACATGAAAATCCATAAATTATAGTTAAGTAAAAAAAAATTACATTTGCCAACTCCATGTTCACTCACCAACCTCAGAAACAGTAGGTAGAGTATGTTTATGCTTGAGTGATATTTCCTGGAGTTTTTACAAGTGTGATGAATCACACAATTGTAAATAGTCATATTTATTACAACCAGTCGTAACAGCAGCTGAAGCAGACAAAATATTTTCATTTACTTCAAATGCTGTTAAAAAACTTTGTGTCTATATGAGAGTAAGAATAAACCACAATGGCCATGAGGAAAGACATCAACCAGCAATAATCCAAACCAATAATAAGGTCACAAGATGATGCATCACACATTTCTGTCTGATTGTTCAGCTGTCCTGGGATCAGCAAGCTTTTACTTGTTTAAAATTTTGTTCATCAGAGTCTACTCAATTTGCAGATACAATCATTTTATCATTTTTCTTCTGCTAAATATAAAGCAAGTTTGTCAGAATCACTGTCTCACCATTAATATTAAAGCTCTTCATTATCTCTTTTGACAGAACAGAGCAGTCTTCGAACATACTAGGGAATGTTTTCTTAACTTTCATCTCAAATCTGACATACTTACACAATCAAGAGGGCACCCTGTAAATCTGGTAATAAAAAAAATCCTATGGTCTCTGAAGCATAGTACCATAAATATTCTATATTTTGACCATTTGCCATTTTTCCTGACTTCCTCTTCATCTTAAAGGACATATACCACAATAAGCTATGCTGATCAAAAGAGATCTTTTCATGAATTTGAAAAGAATACCACAGTGGGTTTAGACCCACAGTCACCCTGTTGTGGGTCTAAAAGATATTTAGTCCTTACTTACCCCACTGAAAGTTTTAACTGAGAACTGGAGATGCATGACTTTAGTTCTACTTTCAAATAACTATTCCCCAAAAGAACTATACATCTTGGGGGATCTCAGCTTTGAGTCCAGTCCCCCCACTTGTACTGCCATTACATTATGTTCACCTTGTAGCCTACAAGTAACAGTGAATTTAGATCTTCCCTTTTGATGAACTTTAAAGCCTTCATGCAGACCAACCTGAGTTCAACAGAGCATCAGATTCTAATGGACACAATCACTAAGGGATCACTCAATATTTACAAATTTTGTATCACTACAGGAAGGAGTAGTGAGTATTCTCTCTCCTAAAACCTATTTTTCACTTTTTTTTTTTTTTCTCTAGAGATTGGAAAGCATGGATATATTACTGTTCCTTCAAACATTATTCCCACTAAAAAACCCTGGTGACTTTGTTTTATATTTAATATTTATTTATTTATCATATTGATTTTATTATCTTATATGGAATCTCAGAGTTTTGATGATAGTGAAAGGTGCTACATAAACTCCTCTTAGCACTCACATTCAAAAAGAGACCAGGAGTATTGCTGCTTTCAGGTTGGATAGTCATTCCTCAGTACTACTTTTCCTTTACAGTGTGTATACATGCATGTATGCATTATATTTACATATTCTATGTTAATTCTTGGGTATCTAGAGTATCATGGTAAAATCCAGTGCCCAGGAAATGCCCACTAAGGAAAACATAGAGAACTAGCTAGATGATTACCTTTTACATGGTTAACACTAGGTAATTTTACTCATTTCCCCAAAATGCTACAGCTTTTCAGAGCAGGCACTGCATTGACACTCATTCAGTAAAAGATATAATGGATAAGATATGGCTAATCAATTAGAAGAGATTGGAAGAAAATTACCACAGCACATCCAGGTATACATCACACTCTGTGATCATCTCTGTGAGCATCACTTCTCTCCCTTGAGTATAAATACTGTACTGCAGTAACTACAGTAATAAATAAATTATTTTGGTTCCTATTTCTAGCAGCAAATGAATAATGAAATTTGAGAAGCAATAGCAACAGTTTGTAGACCAAGTAAAAATGAACTGCAACTTCCAAACAATTGTCCCATCTTTCCATTACTTGATGCTGCATTTCCTTAAGCCACATGCAGATAACTTCACTTCCCCAGACAGCTTCTTTTCTCCCCTTTCCTCATATCATTTCCCCATTCTCCATACACATACAAAATTTTTCTGACTGCTTTTGTGCATTCAGGAAAATTTCTAAAGCAAAGCAAATCCGAGGTGAAATGGCTGAATATTGCACAAAAGAGAGAACTATTACTGTAAAATCTTTCCAGTCCCTTCTCAGCCTTCAGATTCTCACAAACTCACTAAATGTCTGCTCATGTCAAATGTGCACACTTCTCAGTGTTTAAGATTAACTATATTTGGGGTTGAGAAATATTTTTATAATACTGTAATACTCTCAGATACATGGGTTTAATATTTTAATATTAGAATAATACTACTAAATAAGTTATTGTAATATAATTTAATGTCATATTGTAGTTAATATGAAACCACATACATTTCTTCTGAGACATCTTCCAACACCTTGATCTTCTGTTCATAATTTAAGTACCAAAGTCCCATAATTATCCATTATGCAACTTACTCCTTCTTGCTATAACTCATTTATTAAATTGTCCTATTTATTGGCATAGCTAATTACTGCTTGTCTGAACACCATTAGTACCCTTTACTCCCTTGTCTCTAAAGTGTGCAAGTGATGTTTTCAGACAATTTGTACCATAATTTAAAATACTGTAGAAAGTACATTTAACAAAAGGATAGAAAGTTATTTTATGAGCAATAATTTCACTGTTTTTTTTTTTCTCAGCACACTTGTCGCCTTCATAATGAAACACAGGAGAGACATGTGTATCATCAAAACCCTTAAAATTCTTATCTAAAATTGATTGTGAGAAGAAAAGCAGTAGAAACAAGAAAAAAGTACATTTAATAGTTTAGTTAACATTTATTGAAAAGAAGAATTCAAATAGTATTTTGTTTCTTGATTTGAAAGTATTTTTGGGTTTACAAGACTAAGTACAAACCACTGAAGCTAAGAAAAATAATTTTTAAATGGAAAAGTTTCTCTGCACAGTAATTCAGGCAACTATGCTACAGTCATGATGTTAAATGTCATCTTGAAATAACTTTTCAGTGACACATCATTGAAATTTTAACATCTTTTAGGTTTAGAATACGAAATAGAAATCTTCACCTTTCTGGGTTTGAAGCAGGAAAATTTTTTTACTATTTTGTTTACAGTTTTGCAAATTGCAAATCATGCTTTCCTTGTCCATCAAAGCAAATCATCTGAACTCTTTTAATGAAGTAACTGGGAACACTTCAACCCAATTTATATTCACAGCATTAATGGATCAGACAAGATTTCAAATTATTCATCAAGACTCCCATCTCAGGACTATGACTGAATCCCCTGAAGTGTTAAGCTTCACTGATTATCCAGTTACCAAAAAGTAACCAAACACTGGATGAATACATTACTCAATTATACGTTTCTAAGCATAACTAAGTTTTCTAAAGTCATAGAAAAGCAATGGTATTGTATTTATTAGTTTTAACAATCAAAGGGAAATAGTACCTCAGACAAAGATTTAACAGTTCAGTTCCATCTAGATCTGTCTTTCTAAAGCAAATATTTAAAGGATGTAATTTCTTACACTAATCTGAGTTCATGCCTGTATTTTTACTCATGAGGAAAGAATCAGAACATCTTTAAGAAAAGTGTCCACATAAAGTTCACTTACAAAAGCATCTACATAAGTATAGAGGCTCTAAGGCACATAAGGAAATAAGTTGCAGTTGACTCTTAAACAAAACTCTCATTCAAGACATTATTCTGCCTTGTGCAAAATTAGTGTAAGCAATGAGCAACCAATGTATCTGCTACACTAATTATGTACCACTACCTACTATTTTAAACAAAGCAGGGTATATTTTCTGAGCATCCCAGGCTCCATCCTAAAACAGCTGTCTAGCAATGTAGTGTTTTTATCTCCTTATGCTGACACCACCAAGCTGCATTCCCAAAACAGGCTGCCCTACCCCTTCTGCCTGCTCTTAAAGTCATGCTGCCCTCCTTGCAAAAGTACCTCTGTGGCCATCAGGTGAACTAGATAAAGAAACTGATTTGAATTAAAAATTAACCATGGGGAAGGGGAGAGAAGCTGGTTTTCACTTGGAGCAGTTTCTTCCCCCAGTTTGCTCCACAATAACATTTGTGCCATATGTGAACAGCGTATGAGCTAACAGGCAACAGGAAGAGGCCATCACTGTCTTTCTCAGTAGCGTGCTGGTTTAAAGCAAATCTTGAACCAGGGTGCAAAACTGAAAAAAAAAAATAAATTAATTATCCTGTAAATCTGTTTATTTTCCTTCCCACAGAGGAATCTAAATAATTAGCTTATTTTGGATGCCAAACAATTAGATAGTTGAAGACTTTTGCACTAAGAATGACCACAAATCATGTATTTAATTGCCTATGAAGTGATTCTTCTGCAAACAAGCACATGCTCAAATTTACTTCCATAGAGTCTTCTAGCCCTTTTAAAATGTGACTCATAAGTGTATCCTCACTTTTCCGTAAGCCTTTTGATGAAAGTAAACATGCTTAGAAATTTATTTTTAAAAGCCACAAGAATGCCAATTACAACAAAAAATTACTTTCTTACTTCCTTCTGCCTCTTAATAGTACTGGAAAGAATTCTGTAGAGTGAAATTATAAGTTATAATTGCAAGAAGTTGTTAAAACTGACAGAGGCAATAGCTGAAGTCATTTGAATAGCTTATATTAAATGTTTCCTAAAAATGTGTCTATGTACAAACAGGTCACTGTGCATTAGCACAGCTTAAAAATGTAAGAGATTTTTTTTCAAGCAAGACAGTTCTGAACGTAGAATTCTCATAATGTTCAATTTGAGAATGACTTCTGGGAAGTTGGTTCTGTATTTTTTTTACAGACCAGGCTGACTACTCACTTTTAATTGCACCAAGATCTATTTAGCATGACCACTTAGAAAGTTTTTGTTAATCTGTCTGCTAACTTAAGAACAAATCTAGACCTTGAAATACATAGAAACTTTTATTTCAAAAAAAGAATTAAATCATTGCAACACAGAATAATCCAGTGCATTTGGATACTGTAATTCTAGTATTAGTTTATGGGGAAAAAAAAAAACATATATAAAATAGCTTTATTTTCAAAAGTTTTCAAATGTTTAAGAATATTTACCTCCTACTGTATGGGTTACATTTTTGGTCTTATAAAGTGAAAAATAGCTAGATTACCAGGCTCAAAGGGTTAATAGAAAATCTAATGAGTTCCTCACTTAAAGGCATCCTTCAGGGCTAAAGATCTTCATTAATGGCTTGAACACCAAAACAGAGTGCCCTCCCCAAGTCTGAAATTGTATCAGATTGGTAGGAGCCACCATGACACACTAGAAGTCAAGGCTGCCACAGAGGAGCCCTGGGTTGTCAGAAACAAGGAGTTCAGCACAGGCAAATTCTAAATTCTAATTTTGGAACAGACAAATCTCAGGTACCAGTACAAGCTGGGGACGAACACACTGAAAAACAGCTCTGGCTGTGTGAGCATGAACCTGCAGTGAGCCCTGGCAGCAGCAAATGCCAACCACACCCATGGATGTAAGCAAGGCTAGACTGCAGGCTGAGATGATTATTCCCTTCCACTCAGCAATTGTGAGACCACATCTCTAGTGCCATGTCCAGTCTGGGGTTTTGCAGTACATGATGGATTTGGAGTGAGACTGGAAGAGGAGCACAAGACTCCAACAGGACTCTGGCAATGTTCAGGTTTAGGATGAATTCTTCAAACACCTAATGGGAGGTTCCAGAGGAGCAAAGCCCTGCTTTCCCTGGAGGTCCATAGAGATAGGATAAGAAGCAAAAGACACAAGGCATAGCAAAGGAGACTCTGAGTAAATGTTAAATAAAAAGAGATGACAGTGATGACCACAGAAGTGTAGATCTAGTTGCTAAAGGAGGTTGTGGAATCTCCAACCTTGAAGACAATAAAAAATTTGACTGGGAGCATTACCAAAATATGTTCAGGCTTCAGCAGGAGGTTGAATTAAATAATATCTGGAAGTCCCTTTCAAACTAAAACATAATGATTCTATAGTTTTATTCTCAGTTCTAAAGTGATCATGGAAACTTGGTCAATTCTGAGTTAAGCATTTATAAAGAATAAGCTTCCGGCCTAACACAAGCACTCATATTTTTGCTAAGATTATGGCCCAGCTACATAGCATTTCACATATTAATTGAAGTAACTGGGCTGTATACAAAAAAATAATTAGATATCACACTTTAAAAAGTATTGGAGATTCAGTTTCGTATGTAGAATTTCTCACAGCACACAGGACAAATTTAAAATATAGAGCTAAAGATTTTCACTTCTTAAAATCTGCAAAGATTATGAGAGAACATCTGGGGAAAAGAGATACATCTTTCCTCCTTAATAACAGCACTAACTCACTGCAGTGTAAGTATCTGTGTGTCCAGATATTTGGGCATGAACTGCATTTTATTTTTCTTCATTCAATGTGAAATCAGCAAAGAAATTCTTGTTTCCATCGATTCTACAGGCATGCAGACAACTTTGCTAACATGCAGATTTAATGACAAAGATACTTGTTTCATCTTTACATTTAGACTTCAGGTTTTAATGGCATTAGAAAAGCAAGAGGAAAATTAGCATCCGCAGAGCTGTTCATCTGCTTCACTTTCTCTCACCACAACAGCAAGCAATGGAAGGAGCAAGATTAAAGCCCAGAGCATGGATATCATTTTAGAGCTATTCAAACACAGAGAAGCTAAATGATCATACCTCAGCTGTATACGCCTATTGCAACTCGTGTTTCACTTCCCAAATATACTGGGTTTAAAACAGAGCAGACTGCAGTTTTGATAACATCTGCTACAACAAATAACAAAAAAAAAGAGTGTGAAGTCTGATGAATGTTTAAACAGAACATTTTTTATGGATCAGCTAAATCTTTTCTGCTTTTTAATTAAAAGTAAAGAAAATGGAACTTAATTATCCTGTAAAGATTAGCTTGTGGGCATCTTCCTGTAAATTACTTCTAATTGAAAGCAAATTGTCAAGTGACATTCAAAGTACTGTCCTTTAAAACACAGCTGTTCTATTGCTGATTTCAGTACATTACAGTGCTTTCTTGTTACAGTAAGGCATATTTGAATATTTTAACAATTTGACTGGTTTTGTATGGATTTCCATTTAGTATATCTTAATCACATTCCCTCCTCCAAAAATCGGAACTGGTTTTGTATGGATTTCCATTCAGTGCATCTTAATCACATTCCTGTCTCCAAAAATGAGAAGAAATTTTAGCTACCTTTTTGTACCAAATATCCTAAAGTCATCTTTCTCCACCTCTTATTTTGAAGCTCATTGGTTAATCCCTGATTAGAACATGGCATTGGTAACTGGCTAGTAGCCTGCTACCTGAACCATTCCTACTGCTGGGAGCCAATGCATTAACAAAAACATTTGAAATATTTGAAGCAACTTCAAGTAGTTTTATTGTATCAACTACAAACTGAAAGTTCACAATCTTTTTTTTTTTTTTCAGTTATTTATAAATTCTTGGGATGGTATTTTATATAGTTTCATAGCAGAACATTATCAAACAGCAAGATAAAACTACGGTATATTAATCTAAGTTTATCAAATACATTCAATCGCTTTGATAAACCACTTAAATGTGACTTATCATTCCACTTAGAACTGTAGCCTCAACCCAAAAACCTGTTAGTGCCTTTTATTAGATCTTCCTTAAAATGGCAAGATTTCATTTGGATGGATTAGGTTTCAGCCTTCTCCTTCTACTCCAGAAAAAAATAATTTTATCCTACAGTCATAAAGCAAAAAAAAAAAAAAAAAAACAACAAAAAAAAAAACAGAGATGAATTTTACATTTCTACAAAAAATTACCACATCATTGGGCATTTTTAACATGATCCTTCAGTTTTTACAAGCTTTATTTTCTCCCAGACTGACTTTATACACTTCTCTGCAGCAGTGAAAATACATCCTTGAAACTTTTCCTATCAAAGTGTAGTCCTTTTACAGCACTGCTTGAAAAGCATGACAACAGCTGAGAGGTGGTTCAAGAAGGCAACCTGTTTGGACACATTAGTTTTAGACAGCTTTAGACAGCAAGTATGTTTGCACATGAGAGCAGTGACACGACCAATTGCAGACAGCTGATGGTGGCTTGAATCCCCAGACATGGGAGAGGGTGAGCTGGAAGTGGCTGCTCAGGGTATCATTTGTTTTTCCATGCACATTCAGCTTAGCAATTTTGTAAGGAAATAGTGGTATCCCTGGGGATCTACTGCTTGTGAACCTCCCACAATGTTCCCCTTCATCTTTTCATCTCCAGAATGTATGGCAAATGCCTTGTGGCTCTCAGTCAAATTCAGACTAGTGTGGTTCAAAGGGTTAAAGGTTTGCCACACTAGAAAGGTATTTATAAAGATGCTATGTTATCACTGGATTGGGGGAAAATTATTTGCTTCTCTTATTTAGTATAAAGTTGTAAATATTAATCTAAAATAACAAGAATAATTTTAAAGCATGATCTTAATAAGATTTTAATCCAGTATCTTTGGTTTCCTATCAGGCTATCAGGTACCCAAACAGCTTAGTAAAAACTATTTAAAAAAATAAAAAACAGGCAGGCAAATTTTTATTGGTTTTTTGGTTTCTGTTCCCCAAATTTAATGTGGTATTTATTTTCCCCGACTTTAAGCAAGAATGTTATGGGAAAGAAAATTATCTTGCATTACGTCTTAAAGGAAATGAGATGCATGGTTATTCTTATGTATTGTGGAAGTAAAATTAGAAAGATTATACCACATTCTGCATAAAATGCTCTTACATCCCTAAGACATAAAGAACTGCTCACAAGCACTGGTTTTCAATCTCATCTGCAGGTTGCACTTGAACATCCCACACGATCAGCAGCTGGTGTCAGCTTAAAGAACACAGCTATGTCCTCACAAACATTACACACTGTAAGCTCTGCAGTAGTCATCTAGTACAAGTAGATGAAGAACCATCAACTATTTGTTCTTTGATACTAAATTTCAAAATTTATGACACAGCAAAATAGACTAGCAGTGATTCCAAAGTACACTGGAAATGGAACCAATAAAATTTTCACAAGTAATGCATTTAATACCTTTGTGAAATTACAACACTGGGAGAGTTGATTTTGGCATGGACTAATTATGGAGACTTCTTATTGCTTCTGATATCTGGAGACAAACACATGTGCAACCTCAGCAGCCTCATCAATACTGTCTATGAGCTGTGCCAACAGATTGCTCTGCAGGTTACTCAAACATATGCAGAATAGAGTAGCGAGCATGAGCCCACAAAGAATTAAAGACTGTTGTTACTCTCCTAAAAAAATTCCTGAGATCATCTCAACTTAATGCACCCTTCTGACATTCCTCCTTCAACATTTCATTTTTTTCCCCCTCCTTTTTCAAAGTAATATCCAGATAGGCACATCCAGTGCACTGACAGTCCAGATAGGGAGAAGCAGAAGCTGAACTTCGTGACTTTAGCAACCAACATTTTTTTAATGTTTAATTTATAAATGTTTTGTTGGTTTCTGCAGTAATGTTCCATATAATCTGCAAGATTGCTGGCATTTACTTTTGTTCTAACTTCTATCATGAAGAGAAGACAGGAAACTGATAATGCACATTAAAGGTTCTCAGAAAGTTCAGTGAAAGTTCCTCTAGGACCCGAGGTGAAGTATTGTTTCTTAAGAGACACTAAAAAACCATCAACCAAAAAACACTCAAAAAACCCTCCAAAACAAAACAAAAACAAACAAAAACCCCAAATAACAACAACAAAAAAACAAAGCCACAAAATCCAAGCAAACAGCATAAACAAAAACCACACACATGTCAAGACCAATGTGCCTATCACTGAATCTCAGGTACTCCTGGCAAAAAAAAAGAATTTAATAATTTTTAAAAAACAAACAAACAAAAAAAAGACAAATCATTCAAAACTCATGGAGGAAGGAAGGTATTAATAGAAGACTCCCCCAATATGTACCATCACTCAAAGGAGCCAAGCAAACTGGTATATAAATAGTGCCAAATGGTGTACATAACCATAGCCAAATGTGATCTCAAAATCCTTGAGGAGTCCTCTTGTAAAAAATACAATTAACACAGGATTCAAATTTCATTTCTCTGTGATAAGCACGACACATTTTACCATCACTATTTAAACTTTTCCCAGCAGGCACACGATCCCTTTTCCATCATGGAAAAATGAAAATAAAAAATTTGAAATGTTTTAAACAAAAATATTTTAAATTAAATTCAAACTTTAGATTTTAGACCCATATGACAATTTGACTATAAGAAAATTATATCCACTATGGAAAATTAATTTACTTTTTTATTACATTCAGGGCCAACAGTAAGTCACACAGTATAGCTGCATTTTTCACACATGGATGCTTATTCAGTGCAGGAGTAAGGCAAATCCCACAGATCTACATCCCTAGTATTGATCCTTCCTTCTCACTGAAGACAACAAATTTATGGTTATTTCTTCGCTTTCCAAAGGGGAATCTTTAGTGTGGATATAAATCCAACTATAAAAGTATTAATAATTCTATTACTATCATTACAGTCATTCTAATTCTTATACATTACTTGAATTACAATGCTATTTTAAGAACATTAACAGACTGATAAAATCATAAAAATATTTTTCTTCTTTCTGTAGATGGAAATAGATTATTTATGACATTACAGTATTTCCAGAGTGATGTCACTGTGAGGAAGAAGAGCACTGGGCATGAGTGAGTAGTCTGCTTGAACATTTCACAGATCCTATAAGCCAAGCTCCAGGAATGCTCTACATTCAGATTTGGCCATACAGCCCTATCCACTGCTCTCCCTTTTTTTTGAAAGAAACAACTGAGGTCTTTGAACTCTGCAAAAAGCATCAGATTTTAAAAAGGCAGACTTTAAATATTTTCCATAGCTCCTCCTATTGAGACATCAAAAAGCCAGAAACCACAAGTAGAAGCAACAAAGAGTTTCCAAAAGGTGAAGGAGGTAATTTCAACAAGTGTAGTAGTTTTCATGAACAAGAGGTAGAGACTAAATCCAAGTGCTGTATTGGGTTCTCTGGATCTCATCTTTCAGATAGTATTTCTGGAGTACCAATCCTGCCTAAAACACTAGTACAGCAATAAGGAATAAGTAAGCCTTAAATACCTCAGGTCATTGAAACCCTGATTAATATACAAAAACACACTGATAAAAAATTCCACATACAATTGTACTTCTGAACAAAAATGAAGCCTTCAAATTAGGGCATGTCAACTGAAATTTGATATCCCACATATAAGGAGGATACAAATTTTAACAAACAAAATTATTCAAGATTCTGTAGTAAAGGGGGAAAATCCACCCCTCCCCCCCAGTCAATCTCAAAATGCAACTAAGACATACAAAATCCTGAAACTTCTCTTAATTTCTTCAGAGTAGGCTCTCTGGAATCCTCTTATTAATTGTCCATGTAGGCACACACACATACATGCACACTATTTCTGACATGTCTAATTTCTTCATTTGAAAAATAGGAGATTTTTTTTTTTTTTTTTGCTCACACACAAGGATGAACACTTACTCCTTATCCTATGGGACTTACTGAGAAGATGCTTCCCTGTGGGACTTCTTGCAAATGGGAATTTGAATTTTTGAGAAAAATTTAATGTTAGTTAGAATTATTAAATATATTCGAGTTTTACATATGTAAAGATCACTGAACTTTTTTATCCTGAAATACCTATCTCTTCAACTATTTTTAAACAACATTTTCCATTTGAATTTTATGCATGAGATGGATACAGAGAAAAAAGATTTCTTACATACATTACAATACTTAAAATTCCATTTTTATTTAAAAACTGAAAGGCAGTCATGTCATATTCTAGCACCTAAGATAGCTAATTCCTATCTGCACTCTGATATTTATATCATTACATCATTTATAGTATTCTTACTAGGTGCCCAACACAATGTAACAACATAGCACAAACTATTGACTTGTTTGGAAAGTGATCTTTGCTACACAAGAAAGCAAAAGCCCTCAAGTAAGATCTTCAGCAAACAAAAATTTATTGATATAAAATAAAATATAGCTGTATTTTTAATTTTTTCATGGTCAGGTTGTTTGGTTTGAGGTTTTTTTTTAACATGATCAATGATACCAGGATAGTCTCTGTAAAAGTCAGCATAATGAATTTCATAGTAGCATTAAATGGAAATTTCAACTGGATAGGTAGAGATAATCTGAAATTCACATTACCCTTCAAAAAGTCTTCTATTCTACAGAAACCTGGAATAGGCCATTAGAAGAGATTTGTACTCAACAAATCCTTGCATTTGACATCCACTCCTACACTGTAGAGGTTTTCCTGTACCATTCTTCCAAGGACAAAAGGAGTAACAAGCTGTACTATGGCTAGTCACATACTAATACTCAGACTTGAGGCTGAAGCAGACTCAAGACTAGAATATGCCCCAAATGGACTGTGGGGGATCCTACTCTAATCTTCACAAATTGTCAAGAAAAAAATACTTCTTCAGTGAGGAAGAAAATGTTTTCAGTGTTTCTTCCTTGGTCTTAGTTACACAGTAAAAATAAAAACGTGGCCATCTAAAAATAATTTTTTTATCAGAATTCTTCAATGTCAGTTTTGCAATACCTCTGGAAATTACTGAGCATTCAAGCACATTAAAAAAAAATAAAATTATTTGGGTTACACATGCTTCCTGAGCTACTATTAACTGCAAAAAGTTTGTGTTATCACATCTTTATTATAGATCAGTGTCTGTTGTTTATGGTCTCAAGTTTAAACATGCAAACCACAATTTAGACAAATACTCCCCATACCTTTACTCACACAGATAGGCTGCCTTCAGAATATTCTTTTCAAAAATAGAAGTTTTCACATAATTCACCTCTCAGACTAGAGTATGACTCCTGGGCTATGAGTAAGAACAGATGCATCCAGCACTGACACAACCACATGTGAATTCCTCCCCTCTTAGAAGATGGGTTTACATCCACAGACAAAATTTTATGTACTCCTTCTAGCAATGCAAAATACTATTTTGTCACAGTCTTCAAGAACAAGAAAATGAAATTATATAAATAATATCAATACCGTGTGTGTGAGAATACATAAATGCAACTTAAAAATTATAGTTTCATCCCAGATTATGCAAATGACATCCATTCTGAGTTTTTGAGAATCCATGTGCCTGCTTCCCATCCCATTTCACCTTCTTCCCAAACTATATCTTTTAGAAAATTTTGATCTGTAAACATCAAGAAGTAACTTCCCTTTAGAAAGATTTTAGGCAAAGAAAATCAGGACAAAAATTGTATTTAGTTTACAAGCTTCTTCCTTTTATGATTAATTTAGAAAAAATCTTCAGGTTTTGCAATTATACCTATTTTTTCTTCTAACAAAAGAAGTTGCTAGATTTATCTAAGTTCTTATGTACTATGTTGATCAACAATTTAAATCTATTCCCAGTATGTAAGCAGGTAACAATTGCAATCACAAACATTGCCTGCTATTGTTCTAAGTAATCATATAAAATAGAATGTAACTGACTTCTCCAAAGTCTGAGTTCTCTCAGTTTTCTCTCTCTTCATGAGCACAGTAATTGACAGCTTAAGTAGGATATTTTAATATATAAGAACAGCCTTGAAAGACAAAAAAAATATCACTAAGCAATGACACAAACACTCAGTAACTCCAAACTAACATGCAGTAACAGTCATCCTTCCATATAAGTGGGAATACATAAAATAGAAAAAAGTTCAAAATTGGTATCTACCTTGAAAGTATGAAGTGCTTGTAGCAGAAGGATCACATTAAAAAAGAATGAAAATAAAAGGATAGACTGCACTCCACATCCCAGCATGTTGTTCTGGGTTCCAGATACTAAAAAAAAACCCACGACACTCACAAAAAAAAAACAACAAACCAACAAACAAAATCAAACAAACAAACAAATAACAAAAAAAGCCCCCAAAAACCCATACACACTTCAGAGTTCAACACTGATCTGACTACTAGTCTGATTTTTGGGCGCCTGTTTGCAGATGCAGTAGAGTTATCAATCCAAGCAGACACACAATCCGGGTCCAATGTCACTTCTCCTCATTATGTTAATAGTTAATACATGCAAATGAAAACACTCTAGCAATTTGATTTCTTTGAAGATAGTTTGCATATTGTCTTAGCCATAATGACTGTACACTTCTCTCAGCCTCGATTTATGCAAGGGTAGTTTAGTTCATTTTTATCAGCTCAAGTTCATTTTGGCTGCTACTGGAATGTATGTGTGTGTTCCTTTTTTACCTTTCACCTAATTACCATTCAGGTACCATAAGCAGATTTTTCATGCTATTGGTGTTTTTCTTAATTAAGAAACAAATGAATTCTCCCTAGCAAAAAAGATGGAACAACAGAGTAAGATGCCAGAGGCTGATGTTCTGCTTCTTAATTGAAGCTGCTTCATTGTTAGGTGTCTGCTATGAGGGGGCAGAAGTGTCAGGAGTTTATTGTGAATAGTATAAAAAATAAAAGCATAAATAGTATTTAAAAATTAGGAATTAATACAAATATATATATTTTACTAGCATAACTCAGCTGCACTGTTCTCACTTCCTTTAGGAGAATAGGCTCTTTAAGTGTAAATTATTCTTCCCATATGGAAAGCCCCAGGTTCTAATCCCAGCCCAGAGTGAATTCCTTTCTTTTTCCTTTGTCTATTATCTGCACCCTGCTTGTGTGCTCATGTTGTTCAATTAAAGAGGTACCTGAATTTACCAGTGAGAGGAATTTTGTTTCTTTTCGTTCACCCTTTCAGCAAAATAAGTCTCTCTTGCTCTCTCTCACTCCCTCATCCCCATCCATCCCATACCCCACGAGCAAGTCTCCATTCCTAAGTCATGCCTTTTGCTTCCTTCCTGGGCTAGGTTTTCCCATGCACTGACAACAACACCACCACTAACACTTGTATAAAAATTCAGGACAGTATGCCAGTCAGGATAATATTCTTCCCCTGTAATTTAGCAAGAAATTTAGAACTTCTAAGCACCAAGGCCTTATAGGAATGTTCATTCTTCTTTTAACACACTTAACATCTTCTTTGCACATATTTTTAAGGGTCACATCTCCCTAAACCACAGGGCTCATGTCGCAGGAGCAAATTGGGATTTGAACTCTGGCACTGAGGAATCATTTGGTCTTAGAGTTTGAAACTGCAACACATGGTCAAACATCAGCAATAGCCCCACAGTGTAATGCAGAGACCACCACTAACAGCAGTTGTGCAAAAAATTGGAAATCAAATATCTGACAAAGATATTTGTCCTACCACTCATGCACACAATCTCTATCTGTTTCAATAGGAATTATAGGAAGGTAAGAACTCCAGACTCAGTATCTCCATGCACACATCAGAAATTAACTCACTTTTCTATTCAGACATTTTCTTCCATTACATTAAAGGGGAATTTCAGGAAAACAATGAGAACCAAAAATATTTTTAGTACATATTACCATAGATCAATTCTGAGATAAATCATATCACAATGAAATGAAGCACTGCATATTGTCTTGAAGACATACAAACAGGTCTGTTACCAATTGAAACCGATCTACTATAGAAAATCTTTCTATATTTTCTCCATCTGCTTTGATCCATGGTTTTGGACACAAAAAGTACCAAACTTATTTTCTGTTTAATCAATACAAATCATGCAAGGAGTTTCATCAATATTAATACTAAACTGACATACCTGTTGATGTAAACTATGTGTCATAAGGCAGTAATATTTTTATAAATATATTTAAATGGAAACTATGGAAATGTGTGAAAAATACCTTTTTCCTCCCACTTCCTTCCTTGCACATTTGCTGGAGGTTGGTTTTTTTTTTTCTCTCAGCAGAGAAAGCTGGATCCAACACATAAAGAAATTTAACACTATGAGGCTTCTATTTATAAACCTTTCCTTTTCTAGAGAAAAACAGTACAATTTCAGCTATTTTTTCCTTCTTAAAATATACAAAAGATGCCAAACATTATCAAGAAAGCAAAGATTCAGTTTTGTTCATTTTTCTACTGATTTTACATATGCAGTTCCTTGAGCCTGACTGCTATTTTACAGCACTTTCAGTAAGACAGAAACGAAACCTCCTGTCAGTAGTTTAATTTCACACAGAGCTGTAATCACTGCTCACAAGGAAAAAAAAAAAAAAAAAAAAAAAACCTCTGCTGGTAGTCTCCATACAGCAAAAAACCTTAGCTCTTCACCAACTGGACTCACTTTTTTTGCATCTCTGCTGCAGTCTGAACTTAATTTTTCCTCTCAATCAGTCTCTGACCTCCTCACATGGTGTCCCTGCCAAATTCTTGGCATTGGAAGTGAGGGGGAAGAGGCCATACCATAAGCGTGTTGATAATGAGGAGATAGAAATAGAAAACCAGCTGGATTGTCCTAATAAAGTATGTCTGGGATTCAGAGACACAACAACTCCCTGTTCAGGTCACTGTTCAGCATTTTAACCCTTTGCATTCCAGACTGACCTTTCACTGATCTCCACTAATTTATTAAATTAACATTTAATATGAAATTGCACTTGAAAAACTCACTTTGATTTCAATGAAACCTATGACCTGCTTCCATCTAACTGTGTTTTAATTATGTCATTTTTCACCTGCAACATGCAAGTGACTCCTGAAAGAATTTTTGATCATTGCTTTTTCTCCTTTTCTGTTTTCTTAAAAATGCCAATATTGTCATATTTGATCTCTGTTCTTTTCATGAAGTATGTCTTGGTTCACTGATGCAATTTAAGAGCTTTCTAAATTTCTAAGTTTAAAAATAATTGCTTTCTCTTTACACCAATTAATAATGACTGGACATAAAACTTCATTCTAAGAAATCTCTATTTAAGCTGATTTGATTCCATCTTTTAGAGTATCTATCTATCTTTAACACACTACAGGAGTTCCCCACACTGTACTCATATTCATTTATAGCAGTGGTAGGGCCTTCAATGAGGACACAAATCAAGAAAGGATGCCATCAAAACCATAAACAGGGTGGTCAAGAAGCCTTTCACTATTCAGTTTACTTGCTGTTCCTATATTCATTCTCCAGTGACTGACCACAGAACACAAACATAGAATGTTAGATAGAACACAAATATAAAGGAGAGTCCTCACTATTTTGAAAATTTGCCACCATTTCCAGTATGGCATAACTTCAGCAGTTTTGCTAAAAAATTTTAGTAACTCATTTCAAAAAGTATTCTTGAATTATTTATAGAAATGGTGACTCTAAAGTTGTAATTTCCCAGCTGTTATGAGACAGCAGTACTATATCGAATGAAGCATTCCTTAAAAAAAATACAAAGCGAAACAAACCCCACTTTGAAAAACTACTAAATTACCTTTAATGTTTTGTAAAGGAATTTTTGTTTTTCGCTCCAGATATATTTTTCAAAATAAGGAAAATAATAACTACCTTGCAGAAACGAAACAAATGTATGTCTTACACTAATGAAAAAGATCCAACAAAACACAGATATTTAATTTTTAGAAAACCATTTCATCTAAGATAAGACATATAAATATGAAACAGCAGTTATTCCTTCAGTAGTAGCCAGCAGAACACTGAGATCCCCATTTTATATTCATTTCTATTTACTGGCAACTTTGGAAAGTGCTTTGGACATCAAGTGGGATTATCAAGAAATAGTGTCTTTTCCCAAGTCTATCATTCCCAAATTTACACTTTTACCCAACAACAATCACTAACTTCTTCCCATTTGCCTGGTGCAACGAGTGTGCATATGAGGTTTCGTCTAATTACTCCATATAGTGAATCCATGAAGGGCCACAAGGCACTATTTTTATATACTTGCTGTTATCTCAGAAAATTATTGGCCTTTGGAATCAATAGTCAGATTGCTACATAAGCAGACCAGCTATACATATATATATGTATTTAATATCTTTATTTCTTATTGTGTATATATATATTTATGATAATGTAAATGTCAAAGACTTATCAATCTCTTATTGGGCCTGGCTTTTCATTATTAGAATTGTGATCAAGGCAAAAGATTCTGTCTTCCTTTTTATTAAGAGGTATTTCTATTGCAGAGTGAGTAGGGTTAAAGTAAACAAAAAACTGTACTTTACCAGGAAAATAGGTCACAAATGCCTTGGGCTCTATTCCAGGCTTTACCAGTACCTGCCTGATAAATAATTTCCAGCCTCTGATTTAAAGTTTTGCCAAAAACTGAGTAATGATACTGATTGTTCTTCAAACAGGAAAAATCCAAACGAGCAAATTACTACTTATTAAATTCTAAGAGAACATGACAGAAGTACAAAGAAATCTCATACTGAAATGCAAAAAACCTTTGTCTACAAATTCTACCTAGAGGTTACTCTCTATTACTAGCCAAGAGCACAAAGATTAACCTGTAAATCAGTCTCCATTAGTAGAGTATATATGGCTTTGACATTGCTGCTTTGTAGCTTTCTTACACCAAAAAGAGTCCAAGAAAAATGGAAAAACAATACATGTATTCTTAAGAAATTTTCGGTCTACGGAGTGTATCTTCTGTTACTCTGAGAAAATATAATTCCTATAGCAAGGTTACAAATGTTGTATTTCAAAAGTGTATCCATAACTCACTAACAACTGTTTTACTCCAACAGAGATTAAATAATTATTATCAGATAAGTGACTTCCATCAGATAAAAGGGATGAACCACTAAGACAATAAAAAAAAAAAAAAAAAAAAAAAAAAAAAAAAAAAAAAAAAAAAAGACCGGCACAACAATCTGAATACGTATTTTCTGCTATACACAGGTTATCACAGGCATAACACCTTGCCATTATATAAACTCACAATTAGAATGAGCAGTGCATCATTAATGTGCAACACAAAATGGAATTCAAACATTCATTCCATATACTTCCCCAACTGCCCCAATAAAGTACTACTTTATACAAGATGCAGAACATTTAACACACACTCCTGAAGTTCCTCTAACAAGATGATTAATTAGGCAAAAAACAGACATCAGAGGTGCCCGCAGTTTTTCTTAACATTTTACATACAAATGCAATCAAAATAATTCAAGTATCAAAATATATTTCAATGTATAATCTATCAAAGTTGTCAACAATTACACCTTACAGATTTTCAGTGTTCCTGTACATAGTACAAACAAGTTCTATGCTCTTTCTTCTCTCCCAAAATAAAGAAAAGGAAGGGGAAATAAAAGGTATTATGATGTCCTAAATTCCTTGGATTCAGTAATTTATTTCTCTTCGCTTGTGAATGAACAAACAATACTTCATTCTTCGTGATACTTCCCCTTCTAGGAAGAGATCGAATTCACACCAATTTTTTCAGGCTTTTCTCATGTTTAACAGCTTTCAAGTCAGCCTCACAATACTGAAATCTAATACAAACAAGCAAGAATACAACAGCAAATATTCAACACCCTACATGAAAACAACTAAAAGCTAAAGCATTATAAACAGGACTTTTTGTGAAAAGCTTAAAAACAATAAAATAAAAACAGATGATCACACAAATAAATACAAAATCACACAAAATAATGTTCTATGAATAATTCAATCAGAGCTGAACTAAGTGTTGTATGATAGCTCAGTTCTCGTTCGAGTGAAAATAAAATACATCTTATTTTCACTCAAATTTTGTTTCTGAAATGGCTGAGAGAAAACATCATCACCCATTTCCATACAAAACTTTACCTCTGCCAGTCCCTAGATCTTTTCCTTATAAAGGTAATTCACAGAAATTCAAAATCCTTCACTAACAGTCTTGTTTTATATTACTTCTATTAGCAAAATTATTCATGATCTCCATAAATGCAGTTCAGTTTTGCATAATATGCCTGGTTTCTTTGCAATGTTACACGGTTATACATTCTGGTATATTATAAATGAGAGCTACATAAAGAAAGGAATTAGGCATAAATTGAAGATACATGATCTTTAAGGTGCAAAAAACCCCACCAGACTTGGCACTGGAGATTTTTGTTTGCTGTTTTAAGAAAAAATTGTCTGGGCATAATAGTCTTTTCAAAAATGCTTGGCATATTATAATCACTCAGAATGTAAAATATCTAAAATGAATAAAAGAGGTTTTGACACAGCAGTTAAAAAATTTCAAAACTTAGGATAACAGCCTAGGGAAAATAAATTGTGTATGATTGTGCCTATAACTGTGCATCATTAAAACCTAAGACAAAGAACTTATTTCCAGGACAAACGTCCAGAGCATTAGCAGCAACTTAATATGACAAACATGGCAAACTCTTTGACTTTGGGGGTTTCATGGCAGCTCCCCTTACACAATCTAGCTACAAAGTATGATTTTAATCAGAAATAAAATATTTCTGCAGGTCTTCTGGAAGACAGAAAGGAAAACCTTCCAAGAACTATACTTGCTATAGTAAGGAGGAAAACAGAATAGCATATCAACACAAAAATGCATGAATCTAAGAATTAGATGCCACTCCTGACAGCACTAGTTAGGGCATCTTAACTGACGTCAGCAAGACTTGTAGGTGTTGAGAATTTCTTAACATCAGCCAACAATAAATTTAAAAAAAAAATCCCCACAAACAAATAAAAAGCAAAAAATGGATTGAAAAGCATGGACTTTAGGAAAACTAAAGCATAAGCTTTCATTTTTGTATTACTGAAATTGAGGCAATATTTCCCAGAGTGTGCATGTTTCCAGGGGTCTGTTTAAGATACAGCATACAAGATTACTCAAAAAATTTAAAAACAATTACTTTCTAATTTGAAGCTACTTATTTATGACTACTATTATCTTTACCCATGGTACGTTTTTCTCTTCAAACAAAATAGGTGTATTTTATGCTAAACAATTGCTAAACATCAATTTCAGCCTCCATTCACATTAATTCTCACATACATTGAGATACATATATACATAAGTTTATTTAAATTAGGATGATTGTAAGAAATTATTTAAAAATATGTTGTTTGAAATAATTCTCAAGTTCAAATTATTAGTCAAAAGACATCCATACATGCAGAAGCACAAAACTTTATATTTAGGTTGTGATTATTCTTTTTAAGAGCGGATTTTTTTTTCCCTTACACGACCTGTTACAAAGCCAGTTATTTAAATAATTTCTTGCAAATATAAAAAGCCATTGAAGAATCATGTATTAGTTTAGCTTTCAGCTCACCACACATAACAGTGAAGCCTCTAAAAAGATGCCAAATAATACCATCTGCATCTTGGTACTTTTAGTATCAAGAACATCTGCCCACTACGAAATGAATAAAGACTAGCAAATTGATTGCAAAGCATTTAAAAATGTTTTTCTTATAACAAATCAATATTTTAATAATAAATGTGATTAGTCTTCCTTATTTTGTTTTTAATGTTTTATAACATCCCTGCAAACAAAATTCATATCCACACACAACTCAGGACTCCAGTATAAAGTATTTTGGAAGAATGTGAGACTAGATTAACATAAAATCACACCAAGTTAAACAGAGAATACAAGCCAAAACTGCAATTATTTCCCTGATGGCTTCACATCCATATTCTCAAAAGATTTTTCTGTGAAGGCAGAAGTGGGTTTTCATTTTCAAAAAACGAGTACATTTGTGCACAATGTGTGTTATTCTTCTCTTACACTGGTATTGCCGGTGCACAAATCACTCTAAATATTTGAAAGATTTACACATAGCAAGAGTAACACACCAAATTATTTTTTCTCATTTATTTTATAATGTAAATGCCATAGCTTCGAACACAATGCTTTGACTGACATTGATGTTGAAAAACAAATTTAGCCAGA
Organism: Oenanthe melanoleuca; assembly: GCF_029582105.1. Lineage (NCBI taxonomy): Eukaryota > Metazoa > Chordata > Aves > Passeriformes > Muscicapidae > Oenanthe > Oenanthe melanoleuca. The sequence goes on from NC_079335.1 coordinate 19,224,689, forward strand.
ACTTGTGGCATAACAATGCCCTGCCTTAATATGACCTTTCTTGACAGTGAAAACTTCTGAACCAAGTGTCAAAGAACCTCAAAACGAGTATTAGACTGATCAGACCAGTCATAACATGCCCAAAGCACACTCTACTAGAATGAGATTTCCTAAGCTGCAGGACTAATCATAAAATTACACAGTCTAGATGGTCTAAGGAGCTGATTGTTACTCTTCCATTTATAAAAACTGCTGATTTTGATTATTTTGGCAATATTAATTTTTCTCCTCTTTTTGATTTACCAACCCAAACTTTCCTTTTTGTATTACTAAATGGGTCTCAGTTGTATAGCCTACAGGTGTAAAATTCACAGAGCCAACAGAGCAGCCTACCATCCTGGTCGGACCCAAGTATTATACTTTGAAGAAAACTCTAATAAAGCCCTCTTCATTTTTATTAAGCATATAATTACATCTTGAAAAACTTCAGTACAAGATGTTCAAAAAATAACTACTTATTCTGTGATGCAACACATTTGTCAAAGAAACATACCTGAAAATCTAAACCCTATGTTCAAACTATCATAAGCTTTTATAGCTTATTTCAGAATTGTAGTAATGCTGTGAGATCAGCGTAATAATGTATGAAAACCTAAAACAGCTCTGACACCAAAGGGATGCACCACAATATAAATAATACTGCAGAAGCTCTTAAACACTTTCATAGTCTTGTCATAAATCTGCATTTAAAATAATTCTCTAAGCCTTGAGTTCAGGGTTTTGAAATATGTCTTCAGCACACACCTTAAAAGAGATGCACAAAAATAGCCAGGATAAAACTGTGTATTTCTGGGAAAAGATATTTTTGTTTAATTATTATTTCTTAAATGGAGCAGGTCACTAGAGACTAGACACAAAGAAAACAGCCTTTCTTGAAATACAACTAATCATTGTTCAAATGACCACCAGCTCACCTGCACTGATCACTTATTACTGGTAGCACTCCAGGTTACACTACAGGTTCTTTCATACTGCATTCCAGCTATACTATCAGCAATACAGCACCTTGCAGAATTCATCTCACTGATATTAAGTCAGCAGCATTAGCTGAGACCCAACTGTCCTTTGGAGATGTGACCCTTAAAACTCAGAGAAAAGCGATACATTATAAAGGATTTCTAGAGAGTATCAAACCGTCCAAAAATCTAAATTCAAATCCAAGCTGTCCAAATTCCAATTCTGTGGCAGTTGTACACATTTTCATGGCCGTCTTGAAAATCTTTTTCATTCCAAAGATATTATGTCTTGATTTTCATTTGCACATTTTCTCTCCTTCTGTGACTATAACAGAGAGTGCTAATTGTAAATGTGTTCTGAAACACACAATCACAGAAACCCCCATAAACACTCAGGTGGTCATGTTATGGTCACAGATAGATAAATTATCTCCAGTTCACAAACACACTCTTCATGTGAATATATTTTAATTCTATATAAGTATTAAATGCTAATTGTCCTTAATCTAGTGAAAAATACACACTTGTATAATTAAGGTACAACGTGCTATCCTCTACATAATGGGTCACAGAATCACAGTATTTCACAAGCTGAAATTAATTTATCCACAAGGCTTCATTACAGTCTCTCAAAATACAAGCAACATAAAACTCATCGCAGCTGCAGTGAAAAATCTACCGTGGAAACCACATTTTCAAAGTGAGATTTTATAAATAATTTAATGCTATAAACTATGATGCTTAAAGTAAATACAGAAATTGAACAGCAAATTTTTTTCTAATTCACTGGTCCAACAGGTATACTCCTCATTTTCATTCCTTTCTCTCACAACTTAAAGTCTTTTGTATTTTTGTATTAATACTGACCAGATTACTTGGCCTTTCAACGGACCATGGAAAGTTAAGTCTCTTAACTACAGAAAATCTTAATCCAATACCCCACCTTGTGGGAACCCAGCACTGCCTGACACTGTGCAGAAACTGACCTTTTTGTCCTTCAGACTTGCCTACCAGGCCCCATCTTCTATCGCAAAAGCCAAATCATCTGATCCCAAACTAACTGTCAACTGCTTGTGATGGTGGGGAAGCCAGACATCAATCAATCAGTTTTTATCAGAGCCACTCTTCGTTTTTCTGTTGTGCTCATCTTATCATCTGACCCAGTTGTAGCCCTGACTTCAGAAGCTTAAGTAACTTGATGACAAAATATGCGTCTGTTTGTCCAAGATGCACATTGTTAAGGAGTGCACTTGTATTTTTAGCAACTAGCTAATATTTTTTTCCAGATAAACTGTCAAATATTTGAGATTTTTTTTTTTCAGTTCTTAAGTTTCCTAGTGTTCACTGAAATACCACAATGCATTTTTGGAACAACTAGCAAGCAAGTTCAGGAGGGTTTTTTTGTTTTTTAATAGAAATGTATATGCATTTTTACTAACAAATTAGACAGGATCCTTACAAACTTAAGCTAGTTGGGAGCCAAGGGCCTCTCAGAAGTACTGCATCCTATTCACATACATTCTGCTATTCAATTGTACCTCAGTATTTTTCATGTGAATATAAATTGTTGGCATATTTAAACTGTCCCAAAAATCAGTACCTCTATGGACATACAGATTTTCCCTTCTGCATCCTACAAAACTAGAGCATTTTGTCTATACTTGTTCTGAAATGGATGAAGTACAATTAGCAGATACAATACTCAAAAACCAATATGATTGAAAGCTTCCAAAAATGATCCGCTACTGCTTCCAAAAGCCTTTTCATACATATTTATTAGCGAATTCTGTACCATGAGAGGGTGGGAGGGAGTGGAGACAGGTTTTTTGAGGGTTTTTTTTTTAGAAAAACTACTGCTACTTCAGCTTTGGTAATTTTACCACTGTCTTCATTGGCTTAACAATTGTGTTCTGCTTTGACGCATCAGTTACAGATGGTTCATTTTCTTTGCATAAAGCTGCATAAACTGTTTGACGAAAATCCTTGCTGTAATTCTTCAAAACTTCAGAGAAGAGATCTTTATTGCCATCTAATATGAAGCCTGAATTTGAAAAGCGAAAACAAAACCTAGGTATCTATAGAATATACACAAAATTTCAAGTAGATCTGACAATGTCCCTGCAACTTTTTTTCACAGTATCTTATAAATATTAACCTACACATTCAATAATAAGAATGAAATCAAGTCTTAAATAGCTGGGTTGTAATGATGATCCCAATTATATGAGTAAAACACACTACTCCTTTGAGGCTTGTGCTGCAACCACAAAATTAAAAAAATAATAACACCCTGTACAGAATTTCTTGTCAGCCTAATGAACACCTCCATGTATTACCGTAAAACCTGTTTTCAAGATTATTCCATTTCAGCATAGAAAATCATTACAACAGAAAGACTTCTCTCATTGTATTTGAGTCTATGAGGAATTTCTTATTTTACAGTAAATTCATTCTATTCTCATTAAAAATCATTTGTCAATACTAATTGAAAGCATATTTAGAAAGCAATTATAGTTTTCTGTATAACTTTTGCCACGATAGTTGACTTTTACTTCTCGGATAATATGAAATGGAACATGTATAGCATAGGAGACAAAATGTGAATCATGGAATTCCTTTAACATAAAGAAAACACTTCATTTAAACTTAGTCTCTATTCTACTCTACATTCTAATTTTACATGCACTAAACTGTTAGATACCATTTGTGGTTGCGGGTATTTTTAAGCTCCTATCCTACAAACATTTCACATTCATTTTAAATATTATCAGAACTGCTTTAAATATTATAACCAGACTGCTTTTAGGAATGAAGTTAAAGATTGCATTCCTTAAGTTTCTCGTATATTTATACCTTCCAAAAAAGCATTAGGTGGATAGTAAACCGAGTAACACAGGAAATGCTGCAGTATTTTACTGCAGTTAGCATCAGACCTTTATTATTCGGAAAGGAAAACATGGAAAAGTATAAAAAAAAAAAAAAAAAAAATCAAGAAGACTTTTACTGTCCTCTACTGTATTGAATATAAGGTAAAAGGACTGAGTACAGTAAAAACAGTGTGTGACATGCAGTTGTATCAGCTAATCAAGTCTGAAAGCTTCAGTTGTCTGGAAGAATAAAGCAACATCACTCTGATTCACTCACGTGAGTGCAAAGAGGAATGGGAAAGAAGAGTTTATAAAGATATGTCAGAGTAACTTACTAATTACTAAAGCATTGTAATTTTTGATACTCTGTTACTAAATTATATTCACATTGTAAAATGATTGTAATTGAACAAACCTTGATTCTAAAAGTTTTACGAAACAGTATGGCGACAATAAAAAAATAAGAAAGTTAAAAGTCCCACTCCAGCTTTATTTATACACTCACAGTCAAGAAATTGAATGAATAAAAAAAAAAAAAGATTGAAGAGACAAATAAGCCTTGCACCCAATTAGCTCTATAAATATAAAAGGTTTCTGATGATAAATACATCATCACACATGCACATGTTTTCAAATGTAGTTCTTAAAAATATAAAAAATACTAGAATTTACAAAGGGCAACAGTGTTTCATAACACCCTTCCTCAAGAAGGAAACATGAGATATGAAAAATGAAAAGATATATGGAAAATAATGAGGATATAATTTATTCAATATCTGTAGGTGGAAAATAGGAACATTTTTTGTTTATTGCATTATTTTAACTTATACAAACTAATTTCAATATTATGATTATGCAATCAATATCAGGAGTTATTAAAATACAACATATGATTGCATAACATTTAGATCAAACTAGGTCCCTTTTTTGATTTTAAAAAAGAAAAGGCTACTGTGACAACTGCCTGCATCTGCTACCAACTCATGATCACACTACCCTTTCAAAGCATTAGATAAAACTGAATAATCAATGAGAAATGTCAATACGGAAAAGTGATTCCTTCTGCAGTGTAAGTTTTATGCAAGTGTTTGAGTTTTGGTTTATTGGTTTATTTTGCAATTTTTATAAGAACTCTTCTTCAATATTGAAAATGTACTGAATTGATCTTACTGCACTTGGGATTTCCTAAAACAACATTTAGCTGCATCAGGAAAACTCAGACTTTTTGTTACTTCACACGCTAGGAATGAAAAAGAATAAATAAATATTATCTAGGAGGAAAGAATATTTATACTCTTCATTTATATACATCTTTAGGTGTATGTTTGTCCCAAATAAAGCATGTCCTAAGGAGCTATTAGATAAATAAATGCACACATACGCATACAAACAACTAGGTAAAGGAAGTGCACTTGTGTCTCAAACTAATCCATGTGCTTGAAATCATTAAGTCTTTAAATCCCTCCAAATGAGATTTAACCTCACTCTGAGTATATATGACAAAAAATCTCAGGTCCATTGTCCAAGATGAGAACTTTTAAGAAGCACTTAATATAAAAAAGGGGAGTTTTGACATGATAAAATAGCATTATCAATATTCTATTATCACAAACTCATCAGATAATTGCATCAACTTATAAAACACAAAGATAACTAACCAGACCGTAGCATTCAGATTTTTCCTGATGGCTATTTGCCATTAATTCCAGAGTGAGTGAAACATCGATATTCTCTCTCTACACTTCTCAAACACTTTCTTTAAAAATCTCTGAAGGGAGTGTGTATAATAAAATCTGTTCCTTCTACCAGTTCATAATCTATGTTTCCGTGCTATTTCTACAGTTACTAAGTGGAAGATACTCTGATCATACATTGATTGGGAGAAGCAGCATTACTGCATACATGCCATAGAATTTCCATACTTTCACTTTAAATCCCATTTGTCCAATGCACACATTACTAAACTGTAAATAGTCTTGACTACACGATTCTCCTCTACCATTGTGTCATCTCAAAAAGACAATCCGACAGTAATGGTAATGACACCCTCTCAGACAAGCCTGTGGCCATTAATATTTAAATCTTACCTATCCCCTGTGATTGGAATTCAGCCTCTATTCGCAAACAAAAACTAAATCAATGTTCTTAGAGTTCAAACTAGATCCCTAAACAGTTTGCCACTCTCCATGCACAGATAAGATAAACTTTCTTTGACCCAAGAGATGAAGTTGCCATGACGATCAGAGAGTCCACTTTCTATATTGATATTTTGCTGATGTAACAACAAATAGAACCAGATCCTAGGGCTGATAATGGTGATTAATTAATACTAATATTGATCCCTACAAGCAAGAGACAAGGCTATTAACTTGAAGCCTGAAAAGTCAATTGTTACCTGTGGCAGAGATACTAGAAGCTGATTTTGAAACATAATAAACAAATGTGCTATCTTTATGCTAATAGCTTTAAAGGGGTACATCGCTTTCTCAATCACAGTAACGTCACAATCCAAAACTATTATTGCAGTTAAATCTTTTCATCTGCATCCAAAAGAGAGAAATTTATTTTAAGATTTCTAATGGATGCTATACAAACTGGTGCACACTGAATACCTGTAACATGAATGACTAAAAGCGCTCTTACAGACCACAGCGCAGAGAAAGCTAAAGCAGACTTTTTTAGAGAATATATAGTATAAATATCATAGGATTTTGAACAGGAAAGACAAACATATATTTATCTAGTAGGAAGTCTGTTTTTTTCCCCTCATTTGAATAGAAAAAAAAATAATAAAAACCCACAGGTGAAAGCTTCACTGGGACGATAACCTTGAAGGCATATTCATGCAAATCGAAGAGGAAAACTGGCTTCACCTAACATTTAATTTACAGGCTATACTTAAATTAACAGCAATTATATCTTTGTGTTAGAGTGCTTGTCACAAAATAAACCTGGGACATATATACTGTCAAAATACCTCATCAAGAGTCTCTGGGATTCCTTCACCCTCTTTAGGGACATATTTTAAAAGTTTCACAAAAATCAGAGTAAAAAAGAAAAAAGCTTCTCTCTTTTTTAAAAAACAAAAATCGTGTCCATATTGTAATTTGCTGTAGTCATCTTACCATGCAAAGCAGACAATTTTCTTCTGAATTAAGAAACAGTGTTTTGACCAAAAAACGGCTTTTACCAGTGTGCTGTATGACTCTGCAGCAAGTTTTCTTTTTAGTAAGTCATCTCTGCAGAACTCATGAAGTATATGTTATGTTTAATGGAAATAACTGACAGTACTGACAGATAGTTTGGTTTCCTCCTTCCTTCATTAAACAGAGCTCTACATGAAATCTTAACATTAGTTACTGTACAGCTAACAAAAACAAGAACTAGTGGATACCAGAAAGAAAGCGCTAACTACATTGTTTTCCATCTGAGCTGAATGTCTTAAAAATATTTAAATTTCTATTAATGCACGACTGCAAATATACAGTGTGAATATCCTGCACCACAAATATCATTTGTTTGCAACGAATTAATACTCAGCCTTAGAAAACCAAAAATGATCATTCACAATTCATACACAAGAGGTACAGGCTGCTTCCCTACTCCTCTGCTTTGATTAAACTGAAACCATTCTAAGTGCCTTTAATGTGCTACAGTGCAATTTAAAGGAGAGTACAAAGTGAAACTGTGTCCGAGAAGAAAAATGTCTATTTAAAAAAACCCCATAAAGATAGAAAATACTTAATTTCCTACTCTACTTCAACAGTGACACATATTAAAGCTATCTGTGGGTTGCATTTTGTTACTTTGGAATTTTACAGGAGAGGGCAAAACACAAAAAGATAGAGATTCTCACCTCTTAATTCTGTTTCTAAACCAACCACCTACATATAAGCCTACTGGATCTCAATGACAATGGATCAGTGTGCCTGTACAAGTGCCTCTATTAAACTTACAAAACTCACTGAATGACTTATTAGTCTCCAATTGGAAGATTTTCCAGCACATTTCTAATAATTTAAAGTATTTTTCCTGTTCTTTCACACGGATTCTACTCTTGAATAAAAACAAAAATGGGCG